>NC_057812.1:658613109-658616202 GCF_018294505.1 Triticum aestivum
ACGGCCCGCGCATCATCACTCCGCGGCACACATCTACATCAACCGGACACCCCGCGTGCCGCCACTCCGCGGGTCGCGTCTACATCACTAGGACGCCCCGTGCATCGTCATTCCGCGGCACGCGTCTACTTCACTCGGACCCTCCGCTCGCTGCCACTCCAGATGCCACGCTCGCCGCCACTCCGTGGGACACCTCTACTTCACTCGGATGCCCCGCGCATCATTACTCCGCGGGTCGCGTCTACATCACTAGGTCGCCCCGCGCATCATCATTCCGCGGCACGCGTCTATGACACTCGGACACCCCACTAGCCGCCAATCCACGGGACGCCTCTACTTCACTAGGACGGCTAGCGGATCGTTGTCGGTGTCAAAACCGGCGGATCTCGGGTAGGGGGTCCCGAACTGTGCATCTAAGGCGGATGGTAACAGGAGGCGGGGGACACAATGTTTACCCAGGTTCGGGCCCTCATGATGGAGTTAATACCCTACTTCCTGCTTGATTGATCTTGATGATATGAGTATTACAAGAGTTGATCTACCACGAGATCGGAGAGGCTAAACCCTAGAAGCTAGCCTATGGTATGATTGTTGTTGTCCTACGGACTAAAACCCTCCAGTTTATATAGACACCAGAGGGGCTAGGGTTACACAGAGTCGGTTACAAGGGAGGAGATCTACATATCCGGACACGGGAAGAAGTCTTCAATCTGGTATCTTCATAGTCCAACAGTCCGGCCAAAGTATATAATCCGGCTATCCGAGTACCCCCTAATCCAGGACTCCCTCAGTAGCCCCTGAACCAGGCTTCAATGACAACGAGTCCAGCGCGCAGATTGTCTTCGGCATTGCAAGGCGGGTTCCTCCTCCGAATACTCCATAGAAGATTTTGAACACAAGGACAGTGTCCGGCTCTGCAAAACAAATTCCACATACCACCGTAGAGAGTATAATATTTCCACAAATCTAATCTGCTGAAAACTTTTCATAACGTGACATCACGCCATGGCTCCGCTTATTATTCGAACTGTTTTTCTCAACCAGCTACTGCACATATTGTGAGGCTGTTTTCTTGGCACGTCTTGTCGAAGAAGAGATCATGTCGCCTTATCCCGGGATCCTCATCAAAACGGGTGTGGGTAACCCAACTGCGCCATCAATCACGACGCTTGGGGAATAAGCGAGTTTTACCAGGCAAGTGGGGAGGCACGCAATTTCTACCGCCCTTATAAAGGGATAAGGACTCCTCTTTTTACCCACGCCTTCTTCTTCCCTGCCCATCCATTCTCGCGCACTCGAGCTCCAGCGCCCAAGTTCGCATCTTCTCCTCAAAAACACTCCGAACATGTCCGGAGCGGGAGGCAAGTGGATGGCCTCCTCCGTTACGGAGGAGAAGATCACGAAGCTCCAGGAAGTCGGATACCTGGCCGCAGATATTGCGCATCGGCTCCCAGGCGCGAGGCAGATCGTTACTACCCCCGAGTCCCACGAAATGGTTGTATTCCTTACCCATTTCGTCTGCGGCTGGGATTTCCCCTCCACCCATTTGTTCGCGGGCTCATGTTCTACTACGGGCTGGACTTCCATGATCTGGCCCCCAATTTCATCCTCAACATCTCGACGTTTATCGTTGTGTGTGAGGCCTTCCTCCGCATCAAGCCCCACTTCGGCCTGTGGCTGAAGACCTTCAATGTTAAACCAAAGGTGGTGGTCGGCCAGCAAGCGGAGTGCGGAGGCGCCATGGTGGGCAAAATGCTCAACGTCACCTGGCTCGAAGGCTCCTATGTGGAGACCATAAAGGGGTGGCAATTGGGGTGGTTCTACATCACCGAGCCGTGCGACACCAACTGGGCGGCGACCCTCGGATTCTGATAAGGGCTTATCTCCTGGAAAGAGAAGGGCTTATCTTGGGGTTCATCGGTGGAGCTTGCCGGACTCCAGAACTGTGTTAAAAACACGATAAGCAAGAAAATCAAGCTTGTCAATGTGGTCCAGGTCATGCTCTTCCGTCGGATACCCCCGTGTCAAAGACGGGCATTCAATATGTGGGAGTTCGACTCGGCAAGGCACCATAAGCTATAGGAGCTCTTCGACACGACACACCAGGACATCTGGAGGGTGCTGTTCAAGTCTGTCGAGGTACCTCCTTCTCTTACCGAGGACCGCGGACTCAGCGCAAAGCTCCCTGCTAATCCGGTAAGCTCCTTATCACTACAGGAAACAGGTAATTTGCCGTGTGTGGATCACAGACGGCAAAGACCTAAATCCAGACGGCAAAGAATTTGCCGTCAGGAAGCAGACCGCAAATTCAGACGGCAAAGATAAGTCGGCAAAGAATACTTTGCCGTCAACTTTTCATCGGAAAGACGACAAAGACATTGCCGTCAGCCAATCCCAACAACACACGGCCAAGCAATATCTTTGCCGTCAGCCGAAACACAATATTTGCCATCAGCTGATCTAATTTAGAGACAGCAAAGATTTTGTTAATTTAAAACAATCACGGGACATTTTTTAAAACATTTCTCATGGCATTCTTCATAGATCACTTTACACAACAAGTCTATTACAATCGGTACGCAGAACACCTGACCATTGAAAATTGGCAGCTAAAACATCAATATTCTTCATAGAGTTTGTATATCAATTTACAGAAATCCACATCAATATTTTCGATAATCAATTTATACATTCATGCTACAGAGAAAAAGGGCCAAGCAACTCTGCCGCCCTGCTGCAGACCGCACCGGGTAGGGGGCAGCGCCCGTCGGCAGTCGCTCGGTGTCCTACACCCGATGGAGACGAGCGACAGCGGCCCTCCGTGCCCGGCGCTGCTCCCTGCGACGGCCAGTGAGGCGAGCGAGGCGGGCTCCGGCAGTCAAAACAACACGGGCGGAGGCTGGCGGCGCTCGGTGGCGCGGGCGGAGGCAAGCTCCGGCGGGTGGAGGCAGGCGACGCCCGGTGGCGCGGGCGGAGGAAAGATCTGAAGGGTGGATGCGGGCGGAGGCGGTGGCGCCCGGTGGCGCGGGCGGACGCCGGCGGAGGCGGTGGCGCCGGTGGCACAGGCGGAGGCAGTGGAGCGCGGTGGCGCTC
>NC_057812.1:658616452-658624739 GCF_018294505.1 Triticum aestivum
GGGGCGCTGTACTTCATTGTCCTCCTGGCCGTGTACGTCGTCGGCGGCGCCGTCGTTGGAGAGCTCCGCTCCCGGTTGGCCTCGGCCAGTGCGGCGTCGAGGAGCGCCCTCACTTCCGGCAAGGGGACGCGGCGTCAGTGTACGGCGGGTAGTGGAGTGGTGGTGCAGTGGGGATCGAGAGAAGGGAGGCAGGAGATGGGATCGAGCAAAGTGGGTGGGTGGGGATTTTTGTCGGTGGGGCGTGGGTGGGGTCTCGGGAGGGAAAAGAATTCTATGAGACCATGTCTCACGCAAGTCCCACCCTGATGGATGACACGTGTCATTCACAAATCACAAATCATCCCCTACCCCCTACTTAAAATCAGGGGAGAGAGATTAGATGCTTTGTGATTTGTGAATACCACGTGTCATCCATCAGGACGGGTCTCACTTGCTAACCGTGAGACCTGGTCTCATATAATTTTTTTCCTCTCGGGAGGGTGGGCTGCCGCTGCATGGGTTTGATACGACGTTAGTGGGGTCGCGCGTGGGTGGTGGGGTGCGGGGGTAGGAGGGGCTGCCACCTCATCGATCCATGTGATCGATCCGTGTCGTGTGTTTCTTCTTTGCCGTCTGGGTCTTTTTTTACAAACGGCAAACGTCACACTTTGCCGTCTGGTATTGTTTTACAGATAGCAAACGTCACACTTTGCCGTACGCAATAAAAAAGACAGACGGCAAACACTTTGTCGTCTGTATTTTTATTTCAGACGACAAAGTATACTCTTTGCCATTTGTAAAAAAAAGACAGATATCAAAGAGTCTTTGCCGTTTGTAAGAGAAAATGCATACGGCAAAATACTTTTTTACCGTTAGTCATTCTTTGCCGTCAGTAGCTGACGGCAAATGTCCTCTTTGCCGTCTGGCCCGACGAAAAGCTGACGGCGAAGATGCCTACTGACGGCAAACTAGCTGTTTCCTGTAGTGTGTATCTCATAAGGCGTTTCTTTCCCTATTATAATTATGTGAGGGATCTGAACCTCCACATTATTTGACAGGAATGGGTCGCGACAGCGGAGCGGATCGATTGTCCGGCCCCACTGCCCGAAGATCCAGCAAGTACTCTCCTAACGGAGAGGCTGGTTCCGGCACCCTATGAGGCGCCGGAGAAGAAGGCCAAGAAGAAGGCCACGGGGACCAGGAATGGTCTCCGGCGCAAGGTTGTATCGGAATCGTCGTCCGATAACACCGAGATGCCCTCCTCCCCCGAAGACGAGGAGGAGGAAGAGGAAAATTCTCCCCATCTAGCCGGGGGAGATAAGAAAAGGAAGGTCGCCCCATCCGGGGAGGCCGAAGGGTCCAAGAAGGGAAGAGCCCTCCTTTTGGACTGCTCCACAACGGCCGCGTTCAACGACGAGGAGTGGTTGCCCAGGGACAAGCCCTGGCGAAGTTGTAAGTATCCGGATACCATAACAATTCTGGTATATTTCGTTTTATTGTTTCTTATGATGCCAAACATGATCATGCAGCCCACCCAAGGACCGTCTCGACGTAACCTCTTCAGATGGGTCTCTGGGCCTGTCGAAGATGAACAGTGATTCGCTCCCGACCGCCTCCTGCCCCCGCCCAACGGACGACGCTGAGGTGTTGTCCCGAAGGCGACCTCCCAGACGCCGGGCGCATGGGAGGCAAGGCTCCCATGGGCCCTAATGACGGGGGCAGCAAGTCCGGCCCCTGGCCGAATACTGCGCGGGAACCTCCCATGGTTCCAGACTCTGTCGTGCGACCCCTCACTAAGGGGGGCAAGCCATCTGTGCTGATGGCCTCTGTCCATCCAGAGGCACCGGACAACTTGCTGGAAGCACTTCACGGCGCTTCCATTGACGAAGAGCACCGCACTGTCATGAGTGCGGTGGTAGAGAAGGTTCAGTCCGCTAAAAGCGGACTGACTGAAGCCTGTGCCAGCCTCCTAACACGCTTTGAGGTAAGTAATCAATTTATAAGAAAATGTTATAGCATAGACAGTTGCCCCTGATGCTCTGTTTGGCGCTCGCAAAGAAAGGCCGAACAAAGGATCAAATAATAATCACAGGAGTCTAATCAGAATGTGTCTTATGTGAATAAGCAGGCTTCGCTGCTGGCCGCTGCCGCTCACACTGCGGAGGTCTCTGCACTGAAGCGGGACCTTGAGCGGTCCGAAAAAGATCTTGGTCTTACCAAGAGGCAGCTCGAAGAGAACAAAGGTAAGTAATACATGTCCATTTATTGATAGGGAATACAAATAATGTGGTTGTTAAGTCACAGGATCATCATGAATTTTGCTAGGGGCCACGACCGAAGTGGCGGCCCTGAAGGAGGCGTTGTCCGAGACCAAAGACAAAGCGGCCAAGGAGCGCACCGAGTGCGAGAAGCAAGAGGTTCGAGTCGGCGAGGTGCAGCAAGAGCTCTAGGATTTCGTCAAAAAATATGAGTCCTTGGAGCGTGACTCTAAGACGCAAGGGTCCGATCTTGCGAAGGCCCTTGAGAACGCAAAAATGCCAAGGCTGAAGCCCACAAGGCCCTCCATGAGCTTCAGGCGGTCCAGAAGATAGCGGCGGGTAAGGAATTCATCATGCAAAGCAAGCATGTGAAGGAAACTTTCCTTTTACTTACCCGAGTTCTGAGCTCTCCAAGAGCGTTCGCAGATCTTGCAGTGTGTCCGATGCTGCGGAATTTTACCGGGCCGAGGAAGGGAGCTCGACGGAGAAGTTGTTCTGGTCTCAGTATACTGGGACCGAACATCTGATGCCCTTGAGCGACCAGTTGAAACAATTGGTCGAGCTCCAAAAGGCGGCCAAACAGGCCATGAAGGGCCTCATAGTCCGGATGTGGCCTGGTGAGCCCCTGCCTGGCAGCTACTTCGGCCTGGTGAGGCGGCTTGTGAATGCCTGCCCACGGCTTGAAGTGCACTGTGCAAACATGGACCCCGAGAAGCTGGTGAAGGAGGGGCCGCCGGAGAGCAAGGAGCATCACCGCCCCGAAAAGTATTATGACAGCGTCCTGAAGGGTGCCCGGCTTGTGGCGAAGGAATGTTCTAAGGATATAATATTTGAATGAATGTACTCATGTGATCCTGTAATATGAAAACGAGTTCATCTGCGCTATATAACGCTTGTTGATTTAAAATATTACCTTCTGTGCGGCCGTTTATAAAATCTGAGAGTTGGCTAGTCGTCGGCTTCTGCCCCCATGTAGCTAGTACTGAGGTGTTCGGGATAAATCTGATCACTCTTTATCCCAGTTTTGGGTCCTTCGAAGGAGGTGTTCAGCACAATGAACCAGGCAATCGAACTATAAAGCTTTATCACTATCACTTAGCCTTATAAGTCTACAATTTTAAATTTTGGCGAAGCCCCTGGTATTCGGGAGGCCGAACTTGGGGCGCTATGAACGCCTAAATCGGACAAGGCCGACTCCTTGCCTGAAGCGGAAAAAATCTTTAGGGATTTGGGACCTCTCGAACAGCGACCAGCTCTCGCCGCATCATGACAGTTAGTTTTCGACTTTCTCTACTGAGGTGCTCGTCCGGAAGAACTGGGACACAATCGCAGTAGTTCTCCCAGTGCTACCTTAGCCGATATAGCGAAACATAAGGAACCAAAACATGGGAGCCGGGCAACCCCAACTATTGACCCAAGACATGATTCGAACCTGATGCATATAATGCTATAAGTTCGGGGTGCCACACTGTCGAAAGTTCGGACTTTTCTTGTCGTGTTATGGGGTACACTGAAGCCCCTGGCATACTGAACGTACCAGAATGTACGGGAGGAACTTGTCGTGAATAGACAAACAAGGAAAAAAATAGATGAAGAAATGTAATAATAAGCTGGCGTTGTGCATTGTTATTTATAGGATACGTCAAACGTATGTGTATAAGTAGTACAATAAGCAAAAATAGGACTATCTGACATGTCCGATCCAAGGGCGAGCTGCGTGCGGGTATGTAAAAAAGGTATAATGATCGGTATGAGAGACCACCTAGGTATTCCCTTATATGTCAAAGCTTCTTGCTCCCTTGGTGCTTCCCTCCCGTGATGGGTCCAATGATCTAGCTATCGGAGAGGGCCTCCAGAGAATAGGTTCATGAAAGGAAGAAAATGATGAAGATATACTGGTCCTGAGGCGGTTGAACTGCATTGTGCGACGTGCGATAGCCGTGCCTCCGCCTATACCCATGGTATCTTGAGTGCGTAGTTATGTACGCGCGGCGCAAATTTCGTCGCTTGACTGGGACTAGGATAGAGGCCGAATTGCTAGGCGAGCTCTAAACAGGCCTGGTGATTCTGTTGTAGGTTATTCCGGACTCGCTTGAATGTGTTTGTAGACCTTGTCGCCGAATTGGCGGTTTGCCTCAAAAGGCTGCTTTGCACTTCTGCTGCAAGGGCCACAGTGTGCTCCTATGTGCGGAGCGAGCTTTCTGTGTTTCCGTTAACTGTTATAACCCTGCGAGGTCCTGGCAATTTGAGCTTGAGGTATGCATAATGCGGTACCGCATTGAATCTAGCGAATGTGGTTCGTCCGAGTAGTGTGTGATAGCCACTGTGGAAGGGGACGATATCGAAGATTAACGCTTCGCTTCGGAAGTTATCCGGAGATCCGAAGACCACTTCCAGTGTGATTGAGCCCGTGCAACAGGCCTCTACACCTGGTATGACACCTTTGAAGGTGGTTTTTGTGGGTTTGATCCTCAAGGGGTCTATACCCATTTTGCGCACCGTATCCTGATAAAGCAGGTTCAGGCTGCTGCCATCGTCCATAAGGGCTCGAGTGAGGTGGAATCCGTCAATGATAGGATCAAGGACCAATGCGGTAGAACCGCCATGACAGATACTAGTGGGGTGGTCCCTGCGATCAAAAGTGATGGGACAAGAAGACCATGGGTTGAACTTTGGGGTGACTGGCTCCATCGCGTAGACGTCCCAGAGTGCACGCTTCCGTTCCCGCTTGGGGATATGGGTTGCGTATATCATGTTCACCGTTTTCACTTGGGGAGGAAATTTCTTCTGTCCTCCTGTGTTTGGCTGCCGGGGCTCCTCGTCGTCGTCGCTATGCAGCCCCTTTTCCTTGTTTTCGGCATTCAACTTGCCGGCGTGTTTGAACACCCAGCATTCTCTGTTGGTGTGGTGGGCTGGCTTGTCGGGGTGCCGTGAATTTGACACGAGCGGTCGAGTATGCGGTTCAAACTGGACGGTCCCGGATTGTTTATTTTGAACGGCTTTTTCCACTGACTGGATTTAGAGCCACTGAATCCGGTATTGACTTCCGTGTCTTTGGCATTATCACCGTTGCTGCGACGCTTGTATCCATTCCGACATGGCTTGCCGTTGCTGTGTCTGGCCTCCGATGTGCCAGGGTTTCTTGTTGTGTTGTTGCTACGGGCCAACCAGCTATCCTCGCCCGCGCAGAAGTGGGTCATGAGTGTTGTGAGGGCTGTCATGGACTTTGGCTTCTCTTGGCCAAGATGTCTGGCGAGCCACTCGTCATGGATGTTATGTTTAAAGGCCGCTAGGGCTTCGTAATCCGGACAGTCCAGAATTTGGTTCTTTTTGGTTAGGAACCGAGTCCAATATTTCCTGGCTGACTCTCCGGGCTGTTGTGTTATGTAACTTAGATCATCTGCATCCGGTGGTCGCACATAAGTGCCCTGGAAGTTGTCCAGGAATGTGTTTGCCAGGTTCTCCCAACTTCTGATGGAGTTTGTTGGCAAGCTATTTAGCCAATATTGAGCTGGTCCTTTGAGTTTTAACTGGAGGTACTTGATGGCTTGTAGATCATCCTTGCGGACCATGTGAATGTGGAGGAAGAAATCCTCTATCCATACCGCGGGGTCAGTAGTACCATCGTATGATTCAATGTTCACGGGTTTAAACCCTTCTGGGAATTCATGATCCATTACTTCATCAGTGAAGCATAGGGGGTATGCGGCGCCTCTGTGCCGGGTTTTGTCACGACGCAGTTCGTACGAGTCTTGTCTGTTGTGTTTGGCCCAGCCGGATTTGCTTTTGGTATATCCAGCATGACGGTCGTCGTCATGTGTTGGGGCGCGCCCTCGTGATCCGAAGATCGGTCTTTTGTGTCCTGCTTTGTTTTCCAATATGTCTCGCAGGTCCTGCGTGTTACCTCGGGCCTTGCTATTCTTGTTTGACTAGCGACGAGGTGTGGGCTGGACTTCGGGCTTATATGCCACTTTGTCTCGGCCACGAGGTGGCCGGTCTGCCGCATCATACACTGGAAGCGCAGGCTTTAATGCTTCCTCTTCAAGTTGGGGTAGCAACCTGCGCTTTGGAAACTTTTGATTGGGTGCTCGAGTTCGTGTTCCTCGGCTGCCAGGACCTCAGTCCATCTATTTGCTAGCAGATCTTGCTCAGCTTGAAACTTTTGTTGCTTTTTCTTCAAGCTTTTTGTTGTGGCAATAAGCAGGCGCTTAAAGCGCTCCTGTTCGACGGGATCCTCAGGCACGATAAGTTCTTCGTCGCCGAGGCTCACCTCGTCTTCTGAGAGAGGCATGTAATTGTCATCCTCCGATTCTCTGTCTTCTGCCTGTTCCTTAGGGCTGGCTTGCCCATCCTCCTGCTCGAAGCCTGGTTGGAGGGGATTGTCTTTGTCTTCGGCACTATTTGTAGCATTATTGTCTCCTGTGCCGGTATCGCTGCTTTTGCTATGGCGGGGCTTAGAGCGGCGCCGATGACGCCAGTTCTTGGATTGCTTCTCGGCAGGATTATCCTCCGTTACCTTATTGCCATCGCTTTCTTTGGGGGTGTCCACCATGTATATATCATACGATGAGGTGGCAGTCCAGTGCCCTGTGGGCGGTGGTTCCTGTTCGTCTCCCGCATCGTCGTCCATACCGTCGATGTCTTCGAAGTCAAAATCGAGCATGTCGATTAAGTCGTCGACAGTGGTTACTAAGTGAGTGGTGGGTGGGGAATGAATTTCTTCGCTGTCCGCTTCCAACTCGAGCCGGACATAGTTCGGCCAAGGGTCTCCTAACAAGGAGAGAGACTGTAATGAGTTTAGCACGTTGCCTAGGAGCGAGTGCTGAAAGATATCCGCGAATGTGAACTCCATGATCGGTGCCCAATCAGACTGGATGGGCACGGACGCGAGCGGTTCAGAGTCTGTGGCCGGGGACGAATCCGAGTGTCCGGCGACACAGGTCCCATAGGAGGTGAAGTCAGTATTCCGCTCTATCGCTGCTGAGTGTGCGGCCTCCGTGGCAGGGTCCATCCACCCGTCCTCGGACGGCGCGATCTGTTCCGGATTGAGTGCTGGAGTAGTTATAGGTGTGATCTCCCGAACACTATCTGATGGCAGAGCTAAATCATGCTCATCGTGACTATGCGGCGTACCTGGCATGGGTTTGAATCCGTCAAAGATCAAGTCTCCATGGATGTTGGCAGTATAGTTCAAGCTTCCAAACCTGACCTGATGGCCAGGGGCGTAGCTCTCGATCTGCTCCAGATGGCTGAGAAAGTTGGTTCGTAGTACGAAGCCGCCGAATACGAAGATCTGTCCAGGGAGGAAAACCTCACCTTGGATCGCATCGTTGCTGATGATCGACGGAGCCATCAACCCTTATGATGACGACACAGTGGAACTCTCAATGAAAGCACCAATGTCGGGTAGGGGATCCCGAACTATGTGTCTAAGGCAGATGGCAACAAGAGGCGGGGGACACAACATTTACCCTGGTTCGGGCCCTCTCGATGGAGGTAATACCCTACTTCCTGCTTGATTCATCTTGATGATACGAGTATTACAAGAGTTGATCTACCACGAGATCGGAGAGGCTAAATCCTAAAAGCTAGCCTATAGTATGATTGTTGTTGTCCTACGGACTAAAACCCTCAAGTTTATATAAACACCAGAGGGGCTAGGGTTACACAGAGTCAGTTACAAGGGAGGAGATCTACATATCTGAATGGCCAAGCTTGCCTTCGACGCAAAGGAGAGTCCCATCTGGACAGGGGATGAAGTCTTCAATCTTGTATCTTCATAGTCCAATAGTCTGGCGAAAGTATATAGTCTGGCTGTCCGAGGACCCCCTAATCCAGGACTCCCTCAATCGTCACTCCGCGGCACACATCTACATCGCTGGACGCTCCGCACCTCGTCACTCCGCGGGACGCATCTACTTCACTCTGTCGCCATCGGTTAGTCACCTTATAACCACTCGGCCTCCCCGCGCATCGCCATCGGTTGGTCAGCTCATCACCACTAGGCCGCCCCGCGCGTCGCCATTCGGCTGGTCACCTCATCACCACTC
>NC_057812.1:659951051-659975404 GCF_018294505.1 Triticum aestivum
ACGGGGTCCTGTTCAACCACCCCTCCACCGTCTACTGTTCATCCAGCCCTCCACACCATGGGGTCCTGTTCATCCACCCCTCCATGGGCACCCCTCCACCGTCTACTGTTTATCCAGCCCTCCACCACACCACGGGGTCCTGTTCATCCAGAGGCAACGCCACCGCTCACTGTTCATCCAAACCCCCCGCAATGCTCACTGTTCATCCTAGAGGCAGCATCGATCGGCTTCATTTAGTAGCAGTAGTGAAGGAATCGCTTGATCGGGTTCAGTTAACATCCATCGATCGATCGCTCGGGTTCAGTAACGCGTAGCCTGCAGTGCAATCGCTCGGGTTCAGTTAGAGCCCAACGGCTCACTCGGGTTCAGTTAGAGCCAACGCCTCGCACACACGCGCGTACGTGTACGAGAGAAACGCGCATCGCTCGGCCCCTGACCTCCCACCATAACCGGGAACTCCCTGAAATTTTCCTCCCCCTCGCTTCTACCACGGTTTTTTCCGTCATGGACGGCCCAAAGAAAGTCATGCAGTTGCGTCTCCGGCCTGCCTAGGACAAAAAGCCCATTTTCTGTCATGATTTTTTGTCATAGAAGTAGGAGCCCACCACATCTATGATGATACCGGGTTTTGTCACAATTATCGTCATAGAAGTGTCATATGTATGATAGAAAAAATTTCGTTTGGCCCAAAATGTCACGGATGTGTCTTTTTTTTGTAGTGCAAGCACAGGCGCGGAGTCCCGAGGAATTAAGCAAAGGTTTCCATATCGGTCCAACAAGGCCAGGACCACCAGGACGGTAGAATGGAGGTCATCGCAGAGCCCACCGCGGCGTCACCACCAGAGGCTTTTCCAGGCGAAGACCACTTTTGTCAAGATAATGTGTACGAGTTGTCCCCCTTTGAATTTGGCTGTTGTGGGATCCCTTCCCGCGTATATTTGGGAAGAGAACCAAGGCCACTATAAATAGGACTTAGCCACCAACATAGAGGGGGGATCAATTCCACCCTGACCATCCACTAGCTCATCGAGCTCGAGAACACCTCACCTCCCGAGGCTGTTCTACCACTATACTAGTTCATCCTCAGCCCCTCGAGGCAATCCACCACAAAGCTGGAGTAGGGTATTACACCGCAAGGTGGCCCTAACCAGGATAAACTACTATGTCTCTTATCCGTTGGGTTCGTCGAGCTAGGCCTTGGAATCGCTGAATAGGCAGACTGGGGTGGACGAGTTCTTCGCACGCACCCAGTGTTAGAACCTCTCAAGGGTCTGCGGAATCCTGAATCCGACATTGCTCGAGTCCAACCGCTCCGCCCATGAGATCCCTCTCGCCCGTTGGCGGTATCACCAGCGGGCAATGATGGGGTCACCTACTACTGGTAGGGTCATGGACCTGACATCTAGGACCCACAAAGGGTCCCACAACACCATTGGTAGGTCCTTGGACTGTAGGCGCACTCGGATGCGGGCCCTCAAAGATCCACTCGGATAGACTGTATGCGCACTCGGATGCGGGCCCTCAAAGATCCACTCGGATAGACCAACGCGATAAAGGGGTTGTCAATCCCTTCACGGTCACTTATGAGAGTAAGATCTGATAGAGATAATAATAATAATAATAAGATAAATATTTTTGGTATTTTTATGATATAGATTGGAAAATAAAGATTGCAAAATAAAATAGATTGGAAACTTATATGATAAAAGAAAGACCCGGGGGCCATCAGTTTCACTAGTGGCTTCTCTCAAGATAGCATAAGTATTACGGTGGGTGAATAAATTATTGTCGAGCAATTGACAGAATTGAGCATAGTTATGAGAATATCTAGGCATGATCATGTATATAGGCATCACGTCCGCGACAAGTAGACCGAAACGATTATGCATCTACTACTATTACTCCACACATGGACCGCTATCCAACATGCATCTAGAGTATTAAGTTCATAAGAACAGAGTAACGCATTAGGCAAGATGACATGATGTAGAGGGATAAAATCAAGCAATATGATATAAACCCCATCTTTTTATCCTTGATGGCAACAATACAATACATGCCTTGTTGCCCCTACTATCACTGGGAAAGGACACTGCAAGAGTGAAACCAAAGCTAAGCACTTCTCCCATTGCAAGAAAGATCAATCTAGTAGGCCAAACCAAACTGATAATTCGAAGAGACTTGCAAAGATGACCAATCATACATAAAAGATTTCAGAGAAGAATCAAATATTGTTCATAGATAAACTTGATCATAAACCCACAATTCATCGGATCTCGACAAACACACTGCAAAAATAGTTACATCAAATAGATCTCCAAGAAGATCGAGGAGAACATTGTATTGAGATCCAAAGAGAGAGAAGAAGCCATCTAGCTAATAACTATGGACCCGAAGGTCTGAGGTAAACTACTCACACATCATCGGAGGGGCCATGGAGTTGATGTAGAGGCCCTCCATGATCGATTCCCCCTCAGGCAGAGCTCCAGAAAAGGCCCCAAGATGGGATCTCTTGGGTACAGAAGGTTGCGTCATTGAAATAGAGTTTCGTGGTGCTCCTGGATGTTTTCGGGGTATTTGAATATATATATAGGAGGAAGAAGTAGGTCGGTGGAGCCACGAGGGGCACACGAGGGTGGAGGGCGCGCCCAGGGGGGTAGGCACGCCCCCTACCTCGTGGCCTCCTTGTTGGTTTCTTGATGTCCACTCCAAGTCCCCTGGATCACTTTTTTTCCAAAAATAACTCTCCCGAAGGTTCCATTCCGTTTGGATTTTGTATGATATTAGTGTTCTGCGAAACACTGAAAAAGGAAAAAAACAGCAATTTTCACTGGGCCTTGGGTTAGTAGGTGAGGGAGTCCTGGATTAGGGGGTGTACGGATGGCCGGACTATACCTTGAGCCGGACTCCTGGACTATGAAGATACAAGATTGAAGACTTCGTCCCGTGTCCGGAAGGGACTTTCCTTGGCATGGAAGGCAAGCTTGGCGATACGGATATATAGATCTCCTACCATTGTAACCGACTTTGTGTAACCCTAACCCTCTCCGGTGTCTATATAAACCGGAGGGTTTTAGTCCGTAGGACAACATACAGAACAACAATCATACCATAGGCTAGCTTCTAGGGTTTAGCCTCTCCGATCTCGTGGTAGATCTACTCTTGTACTACCCATATCATCAATATTAATCAAGCAGGACGTAGGGTTTTACCTCCATCAAGAGGGCCCAAACCTGGGTAAAACTTTGTGTCCCTTGCCTCCTATTACCATCCGGCCTAGACGCACAGTTCGGGACCCCCTACCCGAGATCCGCCGGTTTTGACACCGACATTGGTGCTTTCATTGAGAGTTCCTCTGTGTCGTCGCCCTCAGGCTTGATGGCTCCTACGATCATCAATAGCGATGCAGTCCAGGGTGAGACCTTTCTCCCCGGATAGATCTTCGTCTTTGGCGGCTTCGCATTGCGGGCCAATTCACTTGGCCATCTGGAGCAGATCGAAAGCTATGACCCTCGCCGTCAGGTCAGATTTGGAAGTTTAAACTACACGACTGACATCCGTGGGGACTTGATCTTCGACGGATTCAAGCCACTGCCGGGCGCGCCGCACTGTCACGACGAGCATGATCTAGCTCTGCCACCAAACAGTGCCCTGGAGGCCGCACCCGCATCGGCTTCAACCCTTAATTCGGAGCCAACTGCGCCGATCGAGGATGGGTGGTTGGATGCCGCCTTGGGGGCTGCGATCCCAACGGTGATCGAGCCGAACACCAGCCCCGCACTCCGCGAGACTCGTGACTCCAAGGAGCCGGACTCCTCTCCGGACACCGAACCCTCCGCGCCCCTGCCGATCGAATCCGATTGGGCACCGATCATGGAGTTTACTGCCACGGACATCTTTCAGCACTCGCCTTTCGGCGACATTCTGAAGACACTAAAGTCTCTCTCTTTATCAGGAGAGCCCTGGCCGGACTACGGTCGGCAAGGTTGGGATACGGACGATGAAGAAATTCAAAGCCCACCCACCACCCACTTTGTAGCCACTGTCGACGATTTAACCGACATGCTCGACTTCGACTGCAAAGACATCGACGGTATGGACGCCGATGAAGGAGACGGTGAAGAACCAGCGCCTATTGGGCCCTGGAAAACCACCTCATCATATGATGTATACATGGTGGACGCACCAAAAGATGACAATGAGGAGCGGAAGGACGCACCGAAGGCTTGTTCCCTCGAGAAGTAGTCAAAGCGGCGACGCAAGCGCCGCCCCAAATCCCGCCTCGACAGAAATAACGATCACACAGACCCAGCGCTGGAGCAGGGCGAACCGCTGCCGGGCAACGGCAATTCGGATAATCAAACCGAACAAACAAATTCTATCAAGGATAATGGTCCGGACGACATAACGCCGGACAGGCACCCGGAGCAGCAGAATGCCCGTAAAAGGATTGTTGCTACCGCGAGGAGTCTTAAAAAGCAGAAGCAAAGGCTCAAAGCTGCGCAAGACACACTCCAAATCAAATGGAGTAAAATACTCAACACAGCAGCGAGGTACGGCGACAATCGCCCCTCCAAGAGCTACCCAAAGCGGAAGCTGCTACCTGAATTCAATGAGGAGGCCTCAGACCCCCCACAACCAAATATCAAAGCAGCCACTTGGCCGGATAGACGACCCCTCTACCAACACAGAGCGGCATACAACGCCACTCACAATACAACACGCGACCCATGCGAGGGCTCGCACCCAAAGGACGGCGCAACAAGATCCATCTATGGACCACGCAAGCGCACCCCAGCATACAATGCAACACAACAAACATCCGAACAGCGCGGTTCCCCCAGCTACAGGGGTGCCGCACACCCCCGATGTTTCACCGATGAGGTGCTGGACCATGAATTTCTAGAGGGATTCAAACCCGTAAACATAGAGACATACGACGGAACAACAGACCCTGGGGTCTGGATTGAGGACTACATCCTTCATATCCATATGGCTCGAGGAGATGATCTCCACGCCATCAAGTACTTACCCCTCAAGCTCAAAGGGCCAGCTCGTCACTGGCTTAAAGGCCTCCCCGAAAGCTCCATTGGAAGTTGGGAAGAGCTTGAAGACGCCTTTCGGGCAAATTTTCAAGGGACTTATGTCCGACCTCCGGATGCGGATGATTTGAGTCATATAACTCAACAGCCCGGGGAGTCAGCCCGAAAGCTTTGGAACAGGTTTCTTACTAAAAAGAACCAGATTGTCGACTGTTCGGACGCCGAAGCCTTGGCAGCTTTTAAGCATAGCGTCTGTGACGAATGGCTCGCCAGACACCTCGGCCAAAACAAGCCGAGAATGATGGTCGCATTAACAAGCCTCATGACCCGCTTTTGCGCGGGTGAGGACAGCTGGCTAGCCAGATGCAGCACCAGCGACCCCAGTACATCTGAAGTTAGAGATGGAAACAGGAAATCACGGCGCAACAGCAATAACAAATGCCAGAATAAAGAAGACAGCACGAAGGGCACGGTAGTAAACGCTGGATTAAAAAGCTCTCGGCCAGGTCAAAAGCTGCCCACTAAAGGCACCAGGGATGAACTGTCCAGCCTCAACAAAATTCTGGACCAAGTATGTCAGATCCATAGTACCCCTGGTAAACCTGCTAATCATACCCATAGAGAATGTTGGGTCTTCAAGCAGTCCGGCAAGCTCAACATCGTACACAAGGGGGAGGATACACCAAGTGAAGACGAGGACAAGCCTCCCAAGCAAGACACTGGGGAACAAAAGAAATTTCCACCAGAAGTCAAAACAGTAAACGTGTTACACGTGATCAAGGGAAAAAACAACGCGGCACTCCCAGGAAAATATACCCAAGTGCCTGTCACCGCGAAGTTCTGCCACTGGTCGTCTCAACTGATCACTTTCGACTATCGCGATTACTCAGCAAGTATCCGACGCGCAGGATGGGCTGCCCTGGTATTAGACCCAGTAATTGGCGGATATCACTTCACACGAGTCTTGATGGACGGTGACAGCAATCTAAACCTAATATATCAGGATACAATCCGCGGGATGGGGTTAGACCCAACAAAAATTCGCCATAGCAATAGTACCTTTAAAGGAGTAACGCCAGGCCCAGGGGCTCGTTGTACGGGCTCCCTCCTACTACAAGTTGTATTCGGCTCCCCCGATAACTTCCGTCACGAGCATTTAACCTTCCACATCGCTCCGTTCCAAAGTGGCTATCAAGCACTGCTCGGACACGAAGCTTTCGCTCGCTTTAATGCAATACCACACTACGCCTCCCTCACACTCAAGATGCCCGGTCCACGTGTCATCATTTCAGTGAACACGCCGAAGAGAGTGCGGCTGCCTTGGCAGCCGCACACTAAAGGCGCCCGGACTAGCGAAAGCATCCAATAGGTCGTTAAGACCTCAGACACAACTAATCAAGTCCGGCGCCGCTATTTATACCGAATAAACAGTCACACCCCTATTTGTCAATACAAGGGGCTCAACGCGCGCAGACAAACGATCATCGTGCTACACCCATCCAGGATACGGCACAACGGAGACACAGGCGCAGACGTGCAGCAGGGACCCGCTCCAAGGATTCTTTTTAGATTAAGACCCTGCGTAAACCTTTTTTACCGTCTCTTGTTGATACATATCCACCGTTGAGAAGGATGCTGACGTCTTGGCATGTGGCCACGCCAGAACAATGCACGTACCTGGACACAAGGGGCTTCTTACAAAGGCCATTATTTAGGCCCGGTTTATACCACAAATACCGAATACCTTAGGGAGTGTTCGACGTCGCGAGTTTGGCCCTATATGCATCAGCTCCGAATCATTGTCTTTGGTCAAATGTTGGGTTTTCCTGGCTCCTGTGTTTTGGTGCCTTACGTTCCGCTTTACTGGCTAAGGTAGCACCAGGAGAACTACTGCGATTGTGCCCTGGTTCATCCGGACGAGCACCTCAGTAGAGAAAGCCGAAAACTGACTGTCATGATATAGTGTGAGACTGGTCAACCACTCGATGACCTGTTGGAATGTTAGAATTCCTCTGCCTTAATGAAGGGCCGTTTTCCGGCCAGGCATGTACGCACCCCGGGATCAGGAGAGTGCGGAGCCACCAGGGGCTATTTAGTAGCCCCACTGTCAAACTCCTATGGCTAAGTGAAAGTGCTAAAGCATTATAGTCCGGTTGCCTCGCTCACCCCGCTATCACCTCCTTAATAGGACCAAGACGTTGGGTTAAGTGTGAACGCGTGTTTTTTGCGAGCACCTCCGCATTATATGCGTGGGGGTTGAAGCCGACGGCTGCAATCTTTCAGGTTATACACATGTATACATAAACGGCCGCCCAGGAGGCATCATATTACTTTCAAGCAAAAGTATAAAAATAGCCTTATAAAAATTTATAAAAGCATTTCTCTTACAATGAGATTACATATCACTCAAACATAATATTTTTTGAGCACTGGGTCTCTATCAAACGAGCACCCTCAAGAACTTCTTCAAAGTAGTGCTCAGCAGCCATTCGACCTATGGCCGAATCCCGCGCTGCAACAGTGGTAGCATCCATCTCCGCACAGTATGCTTTAACACGGGCAAAGGCCATCCGTGCGCCCTCTATGCACGCCGACCTCTTCATCGCATTAATGTGTGGCACCACGTCAAGGAACTGCTGCACCAAGCTGAAATAGTTGTTCGGTTTTGGCCTTTCCGGCCATAACTGATCCACAACAGACCTCATGGCGAGTCCGGACAACCTATTCAGTTCGGCCCATTCGGCTAATTGGTCAGTCAATGAAAGCGGACGCTCGGGAGAATGGAATTGTGTCCAAAACAGCTGGTCCAGTTCACGGTCCGTCTGACCCTGGAAGTACTTGGCCGCATCGGCAGCACTCGCCGCCAAATCCATATACACATCCTCCGAACTCCACAGCCGATCCAGAGAGGCATACCGTGGATCTCTGAACTTCCTCCGCAACATAAAGGATTTCCCAGCTACAATATCCCCGGCTTCCTGCAGCTCCTCCTTCTTCGCCCTCATAGCAGAGCGGATGTCTTTTCTCGTCGCAGCAGCCTTCTCAAGGTCCGATGCCTTCGCTAGGTTTTTCTTTTCAAGAACCCGGCAACGGTCGGCGGCGGCTTTTAATTCTATGGTCATCTTGGCCATCTTATCTCGGCTCTCGCCATGCGCGGCCTTCTCGGCTTTCAACTCTTCGGCCGCCTTCAAAGCAGCTGCATTACCGAACCTCGCTTGTTCCTTGGCTCGGGCAAGTTCTGCCCGCAAGGCTTCAACAGTGGCAGCTCCATCTGCAGTCACAACATATTAAAGATACTGGCATCATGCTTCTCTTACTATGTGGCGTTTACCAGATAATGACACTTACCTTATGCCTCGTCAAGCCTTTTGTTAACAAGCTCGATGTCGGCGTCTGCCGCATCCAACTGCCGTTTTAAATTGGCAAACTCGCTAGTCCGGCTAGCCACCGGAGCTTCCATCACCTGCACATTGAGGCAGTATGGTTATTACCTGGGAATATGATCCTTTGTTCGTTGTCGTTTTCGATGACAACCAGAGTCTCAGGGGCTACTATCTACACAGGGCACACCTAGCATGTGCAGGACTATCATACATTATTTTACGTACCTCAAAGCCTGTCCGTAGACTCATAAAAGCTTCATGCAATCCGCTTTCGGCGGATGAGATTCTCTCCATCATCGTATTCATCAGCACACGGTGTTCATCTGAGATGGCCGCTCGCTCCACCAACTCCCTCAGAACATCCGATCGCACACCAGACGGTGCCGGACACTTTTGTCCGCTCTCTTTGGGAGCCGGACACTGGGAGCTTCGGGGGTCAATGGGATTATCTTTTGGCCTCACCGGACTCGGAGAGGCCCTCCACGACGACACTTCGGGGTCGCCCGCTTCCGGAGCGGAGGAGTCCGGAGGAGGCGTTTCGCTCTCCATCATCTCTGGAAGAAGATCCCCCGAAGATGAGCTCATTCGAGAGGGGCTAAGGCCCGAACTGCAAAGATATATGTGGTGGTTATTTTCTCAGAAGAAAAAGATGGCATACCTGTGCTATTAAAGTATTTCGGGTCACTTACGACTCGTTGGAGAATTGATCCCCCCGCGGACTTTGTGCGGCAAAAGCACCCCCCAAGGTAGGACCCTCTGTTGGAGACTTCTTCTCCCATTTGGAAGCTTCGGCTTCCGAATCCCCGGGCGCAGTCCTTTTCCTCCTACGGTCGTCTTCCTTCATGGAGACGCTCGCTCCCTCGGTTAGAATGCGCAGTGTTGGGGGCCCGCGTCCGCCCGTATTATCCTCCCCAGTGTCTTCCTTCAAGGGCTCCGGGCAATGTGCGACCTGGAGCATCTTTTCCAATACCGGATTGTCCAAACCCTCAGGGAGGGGGGCCAAACACCGAATCAACTTCACCTTTGTTAGCCAATCCTTGTCAAAAAGCAAACTCTCAGAAATAACTTTGTAACAAATGAGAGATAGTATGTTCGGCCGGAAGATTCCTTACCTATTCGGCGGCGCGGTTACTGCTCAGGCCCACGTCCTCGGTGATTTTCGGACACTCTACCTGAGGTCCGAAGAATGACTTGTACATCTCCTCGTGCATCAGGCCGAGGAAATTTTGAATGACACGCGGTCCCTCGGGATTGAACTCCCACAAGCGAAGGGGCCAGCATTTGCAAGGCTGGACTTGACGAACCAGCATGACTTGTATTACCGCAACCAAATTAAAATCTCCATTGAAGAGATCTCGAATGCGGCTTTGCAGTGTAGGCACATCCTTGGCTGTACCCCAGCTCAGACCTCTGCTGATCCATGACATCAGTTGTGGTGGAGGGCCCGAGCAAAAAACAGGGGCGGCCGCCCACTTGGCACTTCTAGGAGCTGTGATGTAGAACCACTCATGTTGCCACAATTCAGACACCTCTGGAATGGAACCTTTGGGCCATGGAGCTCCCGTCATCTTGCATATTGAGGCACCTCCGCAAGCCGCATGTTGCCCCTCGATCATCTTAGGCTTTACTTCAAAGGTCTTGAGCCACAGGCCAACGTGAGGGGTAACCCGGAGGAAGGCCTCACACACGACAATAAATGTCGTGATATGGAGAAAGGAGTCTGGAGCTAGATCATGGAAATCTAGCCCGTAATAAAACATCAAACCACTGACGAAAGGATCCAGAGCAAGGCCTAGACCTCGGAGGAAGTGGGAGACGAACACGACGTTCTCGTTGGGTTTGGGGGAGGGGACGGCCTACCCTCGGGCAGGCAGCCGATGCAAAATCTCGGCGGTCAGATATCTGGTCTCCCTCAACTTTTTGATGTCTTCTTCCGTGACGGAGGAAGGCACCCATCGGCCTTGAAGGCTAGATCCGGACATGACTGAAGGTTCAGAGCACCTGACCTGAACTTTGGGCGTTTGAGCTTGAGGTGGGGGAAGGATTCGATTGAGCACGAGAGGGAAAAAATAAAAGCATTGTCCCTTTATAAAGATGGTGAATATCACGCGTCCTCTCCGTGGCTGTTTGTACTTGCCTATAGTCTAGGAGTCCTAGAAGCGGTTGGGTTACCCACACCCATATTGATGAGAATCCCGGAATAAGGGGACACGATTTCTGCTTTAACAAAGACATGCCAAGGAAACCGCCTCGCATGACGCGTTGAGGTGGGATAATAAAACGATTCGGATAAAGGCTTGGCCGTGGTGTGTCACGCTACGAAATACGTCAGCAGATTAGATTTGTGTAAATATTATTCTCTCTATGGCAATATGTGGAAACTTATTTTGCAGAGCCGGACACTATCTTTGTGTTTAAAATCTTCTATGAAGTACTTGGAGGAGGAACCCACCTTGCAATGCCGAAGACAATCTGCGCGTCGGACTCGTCGTCATTGCAGCCTGGTTTAGGGGCTACTGAGGGAGTCCTGGATTAGGGGGTGTCCGGATGGCCGGACTATACCTTCAGCCGGACTCCTGGACTATGAAGATACAAGATTGAAGACTTCGTCCCGTGTCGGGAAGGGACTTTCCTTGGCGTGGAAGGCAAGCTTGGCGATACGGATATATAGATCTCCTACCATTGTAACCGACTCTGTGTAACCCTAACCCTCTCTGGTGTCTATATAAACCGGAGGGTTTTAGTCCGTAGGACAACATACAGAACAACAATCATACCATAGGCTAGCTTCTAGGGTTTAGCCTCTCCGATCTCGTGGTAGATCTACTCTTGTACTACCCATATCATCAATATTAATCAAGTAGGACGTAGGGTTTTACCTCCATCAAGAGGGCCCGAACCTGGGTAAAACTTCATGTCCCTTGCCTCCTGTTACCATCCGGCCTAGACGCACAGTTCGGGACCCCCTACCCAAGATCCGCCGGTTTTGACACCGACAGTAGGTTAGTCCCAAAAATAATAAAAGTGTATAAATAAGCCCATTAACATCCAAAATAGATAATATAATAGCATGGAACAATCAAAAATTGTAGATATGTTGGAGACGTATCAAGCATCCCCAAGCTTAATTCATGCTCGTCCTCGAGTAGGTAAATGACAAAAAGAGAATTTTTGATGTGCAATGCTACCTATCATAATTCTCAATGTAATTTTCTTTATTGTGGCAGGAATTTTCAGATCCGAAAGATTCAAGACAAAAGTTTAATATTGACATAAAAATAATAATACTTCAAGCATACTAACTAAGCAATCATGTCTTCTCAAAATAACTTGCCAAAAGAAAGTTCATCCCTACAAAATCTTATAGTTTGGTCATGCTCCATTTTTGTCACACAAGAATGCTCTCATCTTGCACAACCCCGATGACAAGCCAAGCAATTGTTTCATACTTTAGTAATCTCAAACTTTTTTCAACTTTCACGCAATACATGAGCGTGAGCCATGGATATAGCACTATGGTTGGAATAGAATAATGATAAGGGGTTATGTGGAGAAGACAAAAAAGGAGAAAGTATCACATCGACAAGGCTAATCAACGGGCTAGGGAGAAGCCCATCAATTGATGTCAATGCAGGGAGTAGGGATTGCCATGCAACGGATGCACTAGAGCTATAAATGTATGAAAGCTCAACAAAAGAAACTAAGTGGGTGTGCATCCAACTTGCTTGCTCACGAAGACCTAGGGCATTTGACGAAGCCCATTGTTGGAATATACAAGCCAAGTTCTATAATGAAAAATTCCCACTAGTATATGAAAGTGACAACACAAGAGACTCTCTATCATAAAGATCATGGTGCTAGTTTGAAGCACAAGTGTGGAAAAAAGGATAGTATCATTGGCTCTTTTTCTTTCTTTTATTTTTTTGGGCCTTTCTTTTTTTGGCTTTTCTCTCTTTTTTTGGGACAATGCTCTATTAATGATGATCGTCACACTTCTATTTATTTACAATTCAATGATTACAACTAGATACTAGAACAAAATATGACTCTATATGAAAGCCTCCGACAGTGTACCGGGAAGGGCAATGAATCAAGAGTGACATGTATGCTAAATTACGCATGGTGGCTTTGCCACAAATACGATGTCAACTACATGATCATGCAAAGCAATATGACAATGATGAAGTGTGTCATGAATGAAACGGTGGAAAGTTGTATGGCAATATATCTCAGAATGGCTATGGAAATGCCATAATAGGTAGGTATGGTGGCTGTTTTGAGGAAGATATAAGGAGGTTTATGTGTGATAGAGCATATCATATCACGGGGTTTGGATGCACCGGTGAAGTTTGCACCAACTCTCAAGGTGAGAAAGGGCAATGCACGGTACAGAAGAGGCTAGCAATGATGGAAGGTGAGAGTGCGTATAATCCATGGACTGAACATTACTCATAAAGAACTCACATACTTATTGCGAAAATCTACAAGTCATCAAAAACCAAGCACTGCGCGCATGCTCCTAGGGGGATAGATTGGTAGGAAAAGACCATCGCTCGTCCCCGACCTCCCCTCATATGGAAGACAATCAAAGAACACCTCATGTTTCAAATTTGTTACACAACGGTTACCATACGTGCATGCTACGGCACTTGCAAACTTCAACACAAGTATTTCTCAAATTCACAACTACTCAACTAGCACACCCTAATATCACCACCTTTATATCTCAAAACAATTATCAAGTATCAAACTTCTCATAGTATTCAATGCACTTTCTATGATAGTTTTTATTATACCCATCTTGGATGCCTATCATATTAGGACTAATTTCATAACCAAAGCAAATTACCATGCTGTTCTAAAGGTCTCTTAAAATGATATAAGTGAAGCATGAGATATCAATAATTTCTATAAAATAAAATCACCACCGTGCTTTAAAAGATATAAGTGAAGCACTAGAGCAAAATTATCTAGCTCAAAAGATATAAGTGAAGCACATAGAGTATTCTAATAAATTCTAATTCATGTGTGTCTCTCCCAAAAGGTTTGTACATCAAGGGTGATTTTTGTAAACTAAAAATCAAAGACTCAAATCATACACGATGCTCCAAGCAAAACACATATCCTGTGGTGTATAAAAATATAGCCTCAAGTAAAGTTACCGATAGAAGAAGACGAAAGAGGGGATGCCTTCCGGGGCATCCCCAAGCTTAGGATTTTGGTTGTCCTTGTATTTTACCTTGGGTTGCCTTGGGCATCCCCAAGCTTAGGCACTTTCCACTCCTTGTTCCATAATCTATCAAATCTTTACCCAAAACTAGAAAAGTTCACAACACAAAACTTAAACAGAAAATCTCACGAGCTCTGTTAGTATAAGAAAACAAACCACCACTTAATGTACTATAATGAACTCATTCTTTATTTATTTTGGTGTTAAAACTACTGTATTCCAACTTCTCTATAGTTCATAACCTCCGATACTAGCCATAGATGCATCAAAATAAGCAAACAACACGCGAAAAACAGAATCTGTCAAAAACAGGACAGTCTGTAGTAATCTGTAGGTTTCGAATACATCTGTAACCCCAAAAATTCTAAAATAAATTTCTGGACGTGAGGAATTTATCTATTAATCATCTGCAAAAAGAATCAACTTAATCACACTCTCCAGTAAAAAATGGAAGCAAATCTCGTGAGAGCTAAAGTTTCTGTTTTTTACAGCAAGATTGCAAAGACTTTCCCCAAGTCTTCCCAAAGGTTCTACTTGGCACAAACACTAATTGTAAGAATAAAACCACATCTAAAAAGATGCTAGGTGAATTATTTATTGAATAACAGCAAGGAAAATATTGGGTTATCTCCCAACAAGCGCTTTTCTTCAAAGCCTTTTAGCTAGGCATTATAATTTTAATGATGCTCACATGAAAGACAAGAACTGAAGCACAAAGAGACCTTCATAAAACATGTGACAAACACACTTAAGTCTAACATACTTTATATGCATAGGTATTTTATAATCAAACAAATTATCAAGGCGAACAAAAACTAGCATATGCAAGGAGGAAGAAAGGAACAATAGTAATCTCAACATAACAAGAGGTAATTTTGTAACATGAAAATTTCTACAACCATATTTTCCTTTCTCATAATAATTACATGTAGGATCATAATCAAATTCAACAATATAGCTATTACATACTATATTCTCAACATGATCCACATGCATGTAAACTTGACACTCTTCCAAAATAGTGGGATTAACATTAACTAAAGTCATGACCTCTCCAAACCCACTTTTATCAAAAAATTCACAAGATTGAACATTCTCCAAATATGTGGGATCTAAAGTCGAACTCTTCCAAACCCACTATCAATATTACGAAAAATATTATTATCAATCTCATATTCATCATGGGGCTTAAATAAATTTTCAAGATCATAAGAAGAATCACCCCAATCATGATCATTGCAACAAGTAGTCGACATAGCAAAACTAGCATCCGCAAGCATAGGGTTTTGCATATTATAAGCACAATTGACATTAATAGAATTTATACTATCATCATTGCAATCATGCTTTCTATTCAAAGATCCATCATGAATCACTCCATAAAGTATACTTCATCACAATTTTCAGATTCACGAATTTCAAGCAGAACTTCATAAAGATAATCTAGTGCACAAAACTCACTAGCAATTGGTTCATCATAATTAGATCTCTTAAAAAGGTTAGCAAGCGGATGAGGATCCATAGATCTTAGGTTCCCTGTTTAGCAATAAATAAACAACTATTCCAACCAAACGAGCAAACGAGCCAAGTAAGACATCAAAGCAAACGAAAACACGGACAGGAGAAGGGTGAATAAAACGGCAAGGGTGAAGTGGGGGAGAGGAAAACGAGAGGCAAATGGAAAATAATGTAATGCTAGGGATAAGAGTTTGTGATGGGTACTTGGTATGTCTTGACTTGTGAATACATCTCCCCGGCAATGGTGCTAGAAATGGCTTGTTGACGGGAGATCAAATCATGACTTGACTTGGTGCAACCTCCCCGGCAACGGCGCCAGAAATCCTTCTTGCTACCTCTTGAGCACTGCGTTGGTTTTCCCTTGAAGAGGAAAGGGTGATGCAGCAAAGTAGCGTAAGTATTTCCCTCAGTTTTTGAGAACCAAGGTATCAATCCAGTAGGAGAATACATGCAAGTCCATCGTACCTACACAAACAAATAAGAACCTCGCAACCAATGCGATAAAGGGGTTGTCAATCCCTTCACGGTCACTTACGAGAGTGAGATCTGATAGAGATAATAATAATAAGATAAATATTTTTGGTATTTTTATGATATAGATTGGAAAATAAAGATTGCAAAATAAAATAGATTGGAAACTTATATGATAAAAGATAGACCCGGGGGGCATAGGTTTCACTAGTGGCTTCTCTCAAGATAGCATAAGTATTACGGTGGGTGAACAAATTACTGTCGAGCAATTGATAGAAAAGTGCATAATTATGAGAATATCTAGGCATGATCATGTATATAGGCATCACGTCCGCGACAAGTAGACTGAAACAATTCTGCATCTACTACTATTACTCCACACATCGACAGCTATCCAGCATGCATCTAGAGTATTAAGTTCATAAGAACAGAGTAACACATTAGGCAAGATGACATGATGTAGAGGGATAAACTCAAGCACTATGATATAAAGCCCATATTTTTATCCTCGATGGCAACAATACAATACGTGCCTTGCTGCCCCTACTGTCACTGGGAAAGGACACCGCAAGATTGAACCCAAAGCTAAGCACTTCTCCCATTGCAAGAAAGATCAATCTAGTAGGCGAAACCAAACTGATAATTTGAAGAGACTTGCAAAGATAACCAATCATACATAAAAGATTTCAGAGAAGAATCAAATATTGTTCATAGATAAACTAGATCATAAACCCACAATTCATCGGATCTTGACAAACACACCGCAAAAATAGCTACATCAAATAGATCTCCAAGAAGATCAAGGAGAACATTGTATTGAGAACCAAAGAGAGAGAAGAAGCCATCTAGATAATAACTATGGACCCGAAGGTCTAAGGTAAACTACTCACACATCATCGGAGGGGCCATGGAGTTGATGTAGAGGCCCTCCGTGATAGATTCCCCCTCAGGCGAAGCTCCAGAAAAGGCCCCAAGATGGGATCTCTTGGGTACATAAGGTTGCGGTGGTGGAAATAGGGTTTCGTGGTGCTCCTGGATGTTTTTGGGGTATGTGAATATATATATATATAGGAGGAAGAAGTAGGTCGGTGGAGCTACGAGGGGCCCACGAGGGTGGAGGGCACGCCCAGGGGGTAGGCATGCCCCCCTGCCTCGTGGCCTCCTCGTTGGTTTCTTGACGTCCACTCACAGTCCCCTGGATCATGTTTGTTCTAAAAATAACTCTCCCGTAGGTTTCATTCCATTTGGATTCCGTTTGATATTCCTTTTCCGCGAAACACTGAAATAGGCAAAAAAGCAGCAATTTGTACTGGGCCTTAGGTTAGTAGGTTAGTCCAAAAATAATATAAAAGTGTATAAATAAGCCCAGTAACATCCAAAACAGATAATATAATAGCATGGAACAATCAAAAATTATAGATACGTTGGAGACGTATCAAGTGTGGATGAAGAATTATGCAAGTGATCATTTGAACCTCTCGGAGCTCGAACTTTTGAGTTCTGACCTATTTGCCTGGCACTGGCTCCCTTCCAGTGGGAACACGGGCCACTCGGGCGGCATCCTTTTAGGTGTTAAGGATGCCACCTTGGAGGTAGGAAGCATGGACCGGGGTGAGTTCTTCGTTAGCATGGAGATATTCTAGCGGGCTCTAAACTTCAAATGGGAAGTCATAGCGGTTTATGGCCCGGCGGACCACCACCGCTCTGAGGCCTTCCTCGATGAGCTCCATAGGAAAGTCGCGGCCGCCCAGATACCAGTGGTGGTTCGTGACAACTTTAACCTCATCCAGTCAGAGGAATATAGGAATAATACTTTGGTTAACTTCCCCCGGATGCAGATGTTCAATGACTGCATCGCGGACATGGGGCTTCACGAATTAGATAGAGTTGGTGTCGGGTTTACCTAGACCAACCGCCAAGCGGATCCAACCCGCTTGGTCCTCGACCGGGTCTTGGTATCCCTGAGTGGGATATCCGATGCCCCCCTAGCCTCGCTTCGTGTGATTACACGGATTGGATCTGATCATGTCCCTCTCCTCCTCTCTTCTGAGAATGATCGCCCCCCGGCCACCCCGCTTCCGCTTTGAAACCTTTTGGCTGAACCAGCCTGGGTTTGCCGCTGTCGTGGTTGCGCGGTGGAGGGAGGCGTGTGAGGCCCCCCATCGATCCCTCTTGGCCGTCGACTCCTGGCATTTTTGTGCTAAGAGGTCGCGGCAATTTATGAAAGGATGGGGCGCCAACTTGGGGCGCGACATCTGGGAGCAGAAGAAAGCTCTCTTAGAAGCCATCCAATCCCTAGACCTCCGCGTTGATGCCGCGGGTCTCTCAGCCGACGAATGGATGCTTAGGTACAATCTGGAAGACCATCTCACGGTCATCTACACGGACAAGGAGGAATATTGGCGCCTGAGGGGTACGCAGAATTGGGTCCTCAAGGAGGACGCCAATACCGCTTACTTCCAGGCCATCCCTAACGGCCGGCGCCGTCGTAACTCCATCCCGCTCCTTTGGGACGGAGAGGCCCTCCTGCAGCAACCTGCGGCCATCAGGGCCCATGTTGATGGCTTTTTCAGAGGCTTATTCTCTGACTCCCCTCGGGTAGGGCTTGCACTCGCGCAAGATATCTGGCCGGCCCACTGATGTGTCTTGGCCGTGGATAATGCGACACTGACTACCGCGTTCTCTGAGGCCGGGCTTTGGGCGGCCATTAAGTGCATGAACCAGTCCTTGTCACTAGGCCCGGATGGCCTTCCGGTGAAGTTCTTCCAGACCTTCTGGGAGGTCATTAAGCCAGAAGTGATGGCCCTGTTGGAGGAGTTCTATGTAGGCTTCGTCGACCTCACTAGGCTTAACTTTGGGATAATCACCCTCATCCCCAAAGTCGCGGGTGCTTCAGATATCCTCTGATTCCGCCCGATCACGGTGAGGGAGTCCTGGACTAAGGGGTCATCGGGCATCCGGCCTATTATCTATGGGCCGGACTGATGGGCTGTGAAGATATGAAGACCGAAGACTATACCCATGTCCGGATAGGACTCTCCTTGACGAGGAAGGCAAGCTTGGCGAACAACTATGAAGATTCCCTCTTATGTAACTGACTCTATGTAACCCTAGATCCCCCCGGTGTCTATATAAACCGGAGGGTGTAGTCCGGATAGGATATACTCAATACCTTAGTCATATAGGCTAGACTTCTAGGGTTTAGCCATTACGATCTCGTCGTAGATCAACTCTTTTAATACTCATATTCATCGATATCAATCAAGCAGGATGTAGGGTAATACCTCCATCAAGGGGGCCCGAACCTGGGTAAAACTTCGTGTCCCCTGTCTCCTGTTACCATCAACCTTAGACGCACAGTTCGGGACCCCCTACCCGAGATCCGCCGGTTTTGACACCAATATTGGTGCTTTCATTGAGAGTTCCTCTGTGGTGTCGCTGACAGGTTCGATGGCTCCTTCAATCGTCAATAATGACGCTATCTATGGAGAAACTTTCCTCCCCGGGTAGATCTTCGTGTTCGGCGGCTTCACACTGTGGGCCAACTCGTTTGGCCATCTGGAGCAGATCAAAAGCTATGCCACTGGGCATTAGATCAGATTCGGGAGCTTGAACTACATCGCAGACATCCATGGAGACTTGATCTTCGCTGGATTCGATACCATGGTGGCCGCTCCCGGTCACCCCAATGATCATGACCTAAATCTGTCATTGGGCCGCATCCAGGAGATTGCTCCTGTAACCACTGTGGCCCTAGAGCCAGATCAGGCCGCGCCATCCGGAGATGGAAGGATTAACCCCACCTCGGATGCCGCAGATTCCATGGCGTTGGAGCTGTACATGGACCTAGTCTCACACGAGGCCTATACCACCGGAACACCGGACTTGTCTCCAGCCGCAGGTTTCGAACTGCGCGAGCCCGTGGACGTCGAGCTTGATCGTTTATCGATCTTCAAATTCAGTGCCGCAGACATCTTCCAGCACTTGCCTTTGGGCGATATGCTGAACTCATTAGAAAACCATCCTTGGTGGAGGACTCTCAGCCGAACTATGTAGAATTTCGCTTCCCACCCTCCACCCACTTCATAGCAACAGTCGAGGATTCAACCGAAACACTTGATTACGACTCTGAGAACATTGACGGCATGGATAATGACGCCGGAGACAACGAAGACCCTGTTGATACAACTAACGAACAAGATGGACGGGACGATGGGCAGGATAGCCCCGGTAAACAGGCCACACACGAAGTTTCGGAGGAAGACAATTACCTTCCGCTCTTTGAGGATGAGGTGAGCCTCGGCGCCGAGGATTTCATCGTGCCTGAGGAACCTCGTGAGCAGAAGCGCTTCAAGCGCCAACTAATAGCCACTTCAAGGAGCCTGAAGAAGAAGCAGCAGCAGCTTCAAGCTGACCAAGATCTGCCTAATGATAGATGGACCGAAGTCCTAGCCGCCAAAAAACACGGCCTTGGTAGCCCAGCTAAAAGCTACCCGAAGCATAGATCGCTACCCCAGGGCGACGATAAGGCACTCAATCCCGTACGATCATCGCACAATGCGGCAGGCCAACCACAACTTGGCCCGGTTCAAGCGGCAACTCAAGCCGAGCAACAGACCGTCCCACCTCGCCATACAGGCAAGAACAAAAGAGCTCAAGGTTGTACATACAACCTTCAACGGGGCTGGGGTAGTAAAATAGGACACCCAAGAGCGATCTACAGATTGCAAGGACACACCTCGACACGCGATGACGGCCACCTATTTGGACGTGACAAACCTAGCCACGCCCGGGCCGAAAACCGCAAATGGACTCCGTCAGAGGTAGTCCGCAGTGTGGCCCAACATAGAGGCGCCGCACACCCTCTGTGCTTCACAAATGAAGTAATGGAGCATGAATTCCCAGATGGGTTCAAACCCATGAATATCGAATCATACGATGGAACAACGGATCTCATGGTCTGGATTGAGGACTTCCTCCTCTATATCCACCTGGCCCGCGGAGATGACCTTCACGCCATCAAATACCTACCACTAAAACTCAAAGGACCAGCCCGGTACTGGTTAAACAGTCTGCCAGAAAATTCTATTGGCAGCTGGGAGGACTTGGAGGACGCCTTTCGCAACAACTTCCAAGGATTATATGTTCGGCCACCGGATGCCGATGACCTAAGTAACATTGTCCAGCAGCCCAGAGAGTCAGCAAGGAAGCTCTAGACCAGGTTCTTAGTTAAAAAGAACCAAATCGTTGACTGTTCGGACGCGGAAGCCCTTGCAGCCTTCAAACACAGCGTCCGGGATGAATGGCTTGCACGCCACCTCGGTCAAGAAGGACCTAGATCCATGACGGCTCTTACCGCTCTAATGACCCATTTTTGCGCGGGAGAAGACAGCTGGCTCGCTCGTAGAAGCAATAGCGCCAGCGACTCAAGCACTTCCGAAATCCGAGACGGCAATGGCAAGCCACGACGAAGCAAATACAACAGTCGCAATGATAATGAAAGATCATGCGACACAGCGATTAACGCCGGATTCAGCAATCCCAAGCCTGGTCAACGGAAAAAGCCATTCAAGGCGAACAGAGACGGACCATCCAACCTAGACATGATACTAGACCGACCCTGCCAGATTCACGGCCACCCCAATAAACCAGCTAATCATACCAACAGAAGCTATTGGGTCCTCAAGCAGGCCGCCAAGCTCAACACCGAACACAAGGGAAGGGGGGCCGCCTAGCAATAGGGACGACGGAATGGTTCACCAGGTAAATGCAGAGGGCCAGAAGCAATTTCCTCCTGAAGATCGATCAAATCCGGAACAGAAATAGCAGTTCGGCTTCCACCACCCATCTCATATACACTATAAATCTATACCACGCATACATAACTACGCACTTAAAATACCATGGGCATCGGCGGAAGCACAATACGGATAGGTCTGCAAACACTCCGGTAACATTTTTTATATACTTTCCTTCTTTTTGCATTCTTCAATACTTCTTCAAAGTAGGTAGCGCAAAGGAGAAACACCTAAGACCGACTCCATCGGATTTTGAATCCATACACTCACCTACGAGGCTACTTCCTTCAAGGATTCCCCTTGCTGAGGACAGGCAGCGCAGACGTGCGATAGGAGGTCCAAAATAAACTTTTGTTAACCACACTCTTTTTTTAGAGCATGTAACATGCCTTTTTCCTCTGCCTATATATATATATATATATATATATATACTCATTGGCATATAGCTCAGGTCCCGGTTCACACTATCTGAATTAATTACCCGCGTCTTTCCGCAAATAAATACGCCTCCCATGGTTGTTTCACATATATACCCCGGCTTACTTGCCAGGGGCTCGGCACGGGAACAAATGAGTTGCCAACAAAGTCCGAACAGCTTTCACAACATACTTCGGGGTCGCGAGTTTGGCCTTATATGCATCAGCTCCGAATCATGTCTTGGGTCAATAGTTGGGTTGCCCGACTCCTATGTTTACTATCCTACATTCCGCTCTATCGGCTAGGGTAGTAAAGGGAGAACTACTGCGATTGTGCTACCGGTTCACCTGGTGACGCACCTCAGTAGAGAAAGCCGAAAACTGATTGTCAAGATGCGGCGAGAGCTGGTCAACCACTCGATGACTTATCGGAGTCTCTAGCGACGATTCCTCTGTGTCACACGAATGACCTATTTTCCGGTCAATTATGTAAGCACATCATATGAATAAGCCACATACATACTAGGGGCTATGTCGTAGACCCACCATAAAACTCCTATGGCTAAGTGGAAGTGTTAACAGCCTATAGTTTGGTTGCCTGGTTCGCCGCATTGACACCTCCTTCACATACCAAGATGTTGGGTCAAGAGTGATCATATGCTTTTTCGAACACCCATGTACTTCCTACAAGGGAGCTGAAGCCGACGACTGGAAATCTTTCAGATTATATCAAAACGGCCGCACAGGAGGAACACAAGCTTTTGAGAAAAATATACAAATAGATTCACTGTAAAATTGTCTCGTGCAATTCTTATACACCTCACTTGAACATTATGTCTTTGGAGCATTGACCCTCTATTAAGCGAGCGGCTACTAGGACGTCTTCAAAATAATGCTCTGGTTCGTGGCGGTCCCTGGCCTTGGGCGGACTCTTCACCGCAAGGTCGACGGCCTTCATATTCCCCCAGAATGTCTTGACCCGGACAAAAGCCATCCGCGCACCTTCGATGCACGCCGATCGCTTCACAGCATCGATATGCAGCACGATGTCAACAAGCCACTTCACCAAGACAAAGTAACTGTTCAGAACAGGCTCAGTTGGCCATAACTGGATTATGACATTCTTCATAGCAGCACCGGATATCCTATGAAGCTCAGCCCACTGGGACATCTGCTCATTTAGCAATAGGGGGCGCTTCATGGCGCCGAATTGTGACCAGAAAAGCTTCTCCGTTGCGTACCCCCCCCCCTCATGCGTGATAATACTGCGCCACATCGGAAGAACTCTTCGACATGTCTAAAAACTCGTTCAGAGAACTACACAATTGGTTAAGCTGAGCATAGTTCGGATCGCCAAACTTAGCCTGTAGCGAAAATGGCTTACCAGCCGCAATCTCCCCAGCTTGCCGGATCTCCTCACGGGCCGCTCTGGATTCAGACCACGCTTCTCTTGCTTCGCGTAAGGCCTTTTCAATTTCAGCCGTTTTGGCTTCCTTCTCCTTCTCGAGAAGCTCACAGCGGCTGGCAACACTTTTTAGCTCGGGCGCCATCATGGATATCTTCTCCTTGTCTTGAGGCCGAGCAGCCCGTTCGGACTCTAACTCAGCCGATGCCTTCTCGTCAGCCACATTATTACTCCGGGCATGCTCATTGGCCCGGGTTAGCTCCGCCCGAAGAATTTCAACGGCGGCAACACCATCTGCAGTCAGGTATAGTTTTCAGCGTCATGCATATATCACAAAAATGTACATACAGAGACTGCTCCGAATACATACCTTGCGACTCGTCAAGCCGCATATTGATCAACTTAATGTCATCCCCAACCACATCAAGCTTCCGTTGCAGTTCGACAATATCTGCGGTCTGGGAAGTAGCCAGGGGGGAAGCAGCATGTGTTAAGTTAATCAGATTAGTTCCCCAAAATGTCCTCTTGATCCTCCGATCACCTCCCATGGGAAGCCAACCTGAGTCTCAGGGGCTACTGCCTATACACAAGTGTATTTTCTAAATAAAACACAATTGCACATGCTACATTACAAACCTCGAAGCCTCTCAGTAGGCTCGCAAAAGCCTCATTCAATCCGCTCTTCGAGGATAGGATCTTTTCAACCACCATAGCCATCATGGTATGATGTTCCTCTGAAACGGACACCTGCCGCAGCATGTTCGTCAAGATATCTGGCGCCTCTGGGTCTCCGGAGGCAGCCGCAGGAGTACGGTCACCCTTCGAAGGGATTCGTTTATTTGTATTCGGCTGCATTCCGGATTGTTCAGGGTCTTTATTGTTGTCCCCCGGGCCCTGAGCCGTCGAAGTTTCACCTTCACGTAACATCTCCATCATCCCTTGCACCACTTGTTGGTCGGTGGAGACCCTCCGTGACGATACTTCAAAGTCGCCTGCCCTATTGGACGGAGAGTTCGGTGGGGGCGTCTCGCTTTCCATCATCTCTGGGAGAAGGTCCCCCGAGGAAGAGGATTGTGGAAGGGGACTACGC
>NC_057812.1:659975659-659978817 GCF_018294505.1 Triticum aestivum
CCAGACATCACAAGAAAAGAATGGATATGTTTAAAGCAGCCTTGTTCACTTACGATTTGGCCGGAGACTTGTCCTCGTCACGAGACTGCGCTTTGACGCCCTCTAGGTCCGAGCCGCCCTCCAGAGGCATTTTACCTCTCTTAGGAGCTTGCTCCTCCCAGTCTTCGGAGGCAGCCCTCTTCCCCCTAGGAGGGAAGGAGACGGCGCCCCCCCCCCCCTTCTCTTTTGTCTTCGGATAAGGGGATTTTGATTTCTTCAGACACAAAGTCTGGTATTCCTTGGGAATTGGGGCTGTCTTTGGTCTTCTCACTCTCTGTCTCGCCCTCCTTCACAGGCATTGGGTACGGTTCCGGGGCCAGCATCCGGGTTAGAACAAGATTTGTTGGGCCCTCGGGCAGAGGGGCCGAACACATAATCAGTTCCACTTTATTTGTCCAGCCCTGGAAGAAGATAGCTTGCTCAGTACCATATTGCAGTATGCATAATTACAAAAGTATTCGAAAGCCAAGTGCTTACCGGAGTATCCGGAAGATTGTAGTTAAGGCCGGCGTCCTCGGTGGTGTCCGGCCAATGTTTCCGCTTCCCGAAAAATAACTTCCACATCCCATCGTGTGTGGTGCCGAAAAGGTGTTGGAGGATTCGTGGACCTTCTGGATTGAACTCCCACATGCAGCGAGACCTGCGCTGGCAGGGCAGGATTCGGCGGACTAACATCACTTGGATCACGCCGACAAGATTGATGCCTCTCTCGAGGAGGGTTCGGATGCGGCTTTGTAAAGTCTGCACTTCATCAATCGATCCCCAGTCCAGTCCCTTGTTGACCCATAATGCAAGCTGTGATAGTGGGCCAGGACGGAAGGTGGGTACAGCAACCCACTTAGTACTGCGGGGCTCTGTAATGTAAAACCACTCCCATTGCCACTAGTTTTGGAAGTCTCGGTAAAAGAACCTTTTGGCCCGGGAGTGTTGGCGAGTTGGTTGATTGTAGCACCGCCGCACTCCGCCTATTCCCCGTCGACTATCTTCGGTTTAACACTAAAGGTCTTGAGACATAATCCGAAGTGTGGGGGGATTCGAAGGAAGGCCTCACATATAATGATAAACACCGAGACATGGAGAATCGAGTCCAGGGGAAAGTCGTGAAAATCCAGTCCGTACTAAAACATTAGCCCCCGGACGTAGGGGTGAAGAGCAAACCCTAACCCCCAGAGGAAGTGGGGGATGAACACAACCCTCTCGCCATATCTGGGGGTCGAAATAACTTGTCCTTGAGCAGGAAGCCAGTGGTGGATATCTTCGGTCAGATATCTGGCTGCCCGAAGCTTTGTGATATCCTCCTCTATAATGGAGGAAGCCACCCGTCGGCCTTGGGAGTTGGATCTAGACATGATGGGAAGGTTGAAAGAAATGGAGTCGAACCTTGGGTGCTAGAACTCGGGGTTGGGAAGGCTGAGGAGAAGTTTGGCGTAAAAACACGACCCTTGGTTCCTTTATAAAGGCCTGCGGTATTGAACGCCTCCTCCTAAGCCGAAGAACCTGCCTATTCCTAAGGAATCTTTCTCGTAGGATGGTTGGGTTACCCATGCTCGTATTAATGAGAATCCCGTAATAAGGGGACACGATCTCTGCTTTGACAAGACATGCCAAAGACAACCGCGTCTCAAAACAAGGGGCGAAAACGGTTCAAAATTATGATCGGAGAGGCGTGACATTGCATTACTAAAGTTGTCAGCAGATTGGACTTATGTGTTATTATATTCTCTCTGCGGTTGTGTGTGGTGTGTGTTACAGGTCCGGACACGATCAATTTGTCTAGAGACTATTCGGGAGTTCTGAAGGAGGAACCCGCCTTGCAATGTTGAAGACAGCACTACGTGCCGGATACCTTGTCATTGAAGCCAGGTTCAGGGGCTACTGAGGGAGTCCTGGACTAAGGGGTCCTCTGGCGTCTGGCCGGTTATCTATGGGTCGGACTGATGGGTTGTGAAGATATGAAGACCGAAGACTGTACCCGTGTCCGGATAGGACTCTCCTTGACGTGGAAGGCAAGCTTGGTGAACAACTATGAAGATTCCCTCTTATGTAACCGACTCTATGTAACCCTAGATCCCCCCGGTGTCTATATAAACTGGAGGGTGTAGTCCAGATAGGATATACGCAGTACCTTGGTCATACAGGCTAGACTTCTAGGGTTTAGCCATTACAATCTCGTGGTATATCAACTCTTGTAATACTCATATTCATCAATATCAATCAAGCAGGACGTAGGCTATTACCTCCATCAAGAGGGCCCAAACTTGGGTAAAACTTTGTGTCCCCTGTCTCCTGTTACCATCAACCTTAGACGCACAGTTCGGGACCCCCTACCCGAGATCCGCCGATTTTGACACCGACACACGGTTATTAACGTCATCTTCCGCATCATCGCGAAGGGGTACGCCAATAGGGTGGCTCAATTAGCGGACCGGATCACTCACCCGGATCAGTCAGCATTCATCCAGGGCCGCTATATCCTTGACAGAGTCCTAGTTTTTCACGAATCTCTCCATGAGGTGCACTCCAAACACCTTAAGGCGGTCTTCCTGAAAATAGACTTTCACGAGGCATATGACACGGTCAGCTTGTAACGCCCGGATAATGAAACTACAATGAACCTCTGCTAATGATGCCATGTCACCTCGGTTACTGTATTTAAACTCACGTTGATTCAAAACCGATTCAAATTCAAATTTAAAACAAAGGCTAATAACAAAAGTTTTCAAATATTAAAATTAAATTGTTCGGGTTGTGACAAATAATTCATAGGTAATTATGATGGAGAAACCACATTTTTATAAAAGATTTAAATGCATTTAAGTAATTAAAATAGTAGGTAAAACAATTAAATAAATGCCTTTTTGATTTTATAAAATACTAAACTATTTTGTTCAGGTATAAAACTTTGTGTGGCAGTAGTTGGAATTGTAACTCTATTATAGTTATGGGTTCTTTTGGTAAAACTTTAAACTATTAAGAAATAAAAGAAAATAGAAAAGAAACAGTAAAAAAATAAAACATAATAAATAAAAGGCCAAAAGGCTCCCCTCCCACCGGGCCTCTGTCCAGCCACATGCCAGGCCGGCCCATCCCCACTCCCTTAACCCCCTGGTGCCGAAACC
>NC_057812.1:659979090-660007628 GCF_018294505.1 Triticum aestivum
CGGGCTTGAATGCTATTGTGGCCATGGAGCACCTCGCAGCCATGACCAACCTCGACCCCATGTCGACTTAGCACGTCCAGAAGAACCTCCACTGCTCCCTGCTTCGTCTACAAGGACCAGATCGAGCCCATCCATGTCGCATCGCTGGATCGCCGTCGTCATCATCCTCGGGCACTGCAGCACTCGTCTACGATTCGCCTGGCCGGAGCCTCCCCGAGCCCACCTTGTTCATCTACATGCTCAAAGTGAGCTCCTCCTCCATCCCCCAGCTTGCCCCCTTCGAATTCGTGGTCGTACGCCGCTGTTCCACCATGCGCCCGGAGCTCTGGTCCTGCTTGCGCTCGCGCGCCCTAGATCTCTGCCCCGTACGTGCGCCAGCATCACGCTCACCGCAACCCTGCCTCCTCTTCCTCTTGCGACGTCGTCCTCCACTGGCCCCATTGTCGCGTCACGCCCTCCCCCGCTGACGCCCATGCCCCATTTGCCCGCGCTCGCTGTACCGCTGCTGCCTGCGTACTGCAGCTGCTGCACCGCGGCCCGCCGGCGTGCTTCCCAATCGCGCCGCCCGCGCGTTCCCTCCCATCCCCCGCCGGTTCCTGGCCACACCTCCCGTGCCGCTTCCGTAGTCGCCTGCTGCCCTGCTGACGATGCTCTGCCCCCACCCCCGCTTGTGTCCGTCGTGGCCACCGCTCGCTCCTACGTGTCGTCCCCGCTCGCCCCTGTCCGTCGTGCGTGAAGCCCGCGTTCCCCGGCTGCTGCCTGCTAGACAATTGCCGCCGCGGCCGGCGCCCTCTGCCCGAGCGCACATGCAAAATCCCCTGCTGGGGCCTGCCTTTTAGTTAGCAGCTAACCCCCCCTAGCCATGGACTGTGGGACCCCCACGCACTAATTAGGAATTTGGGTCAAACTAAAATTAGTTAACTAAAATGTCTCACTAGCCTCTGGGTCCCACCCCACCTAAATAACCTATTTAAACAATCTGTTAAATAACTGGTTAATGACATGTGGGACCTACTGGTCTGGTTGACCAGTCAACGGTCAAACTTTGACTGCTGACTCAGCCCCCTGTCCCCACCAGTCAGCCCCATGTGTACACCTCAGGGTACACTTATGTGTACCCATAGCATTTAACTATTTATTTTTTGAATTAAAATAATTTAGAAAATGAATTAAAACTTTGAAAATTAATATAAATAATTCGTAACTCGGATGAAAATACTGTGTACATGAAAGTTGCTTAGAACGATGAGATGAATTCAAATACGCAGTCAGTTCATGTGCCACACGTCCCTAGGAGAGTGAACCTGCAACCGTCCCGCTCTGATTTGTCTGTCCGAAAACACCGAACATCGGGGATACTTTCCCGGATGTTTTCCCCCTTGCCAGCAGCACCTAGTACCGCGTTAGGTCACCCCTAGCACCGCGTATTGCCTTGATATGCTTTGTGTTGCTTTGATTGCTCTATTATTTATTGAGTTCCCCCTCTGTTACTTCTTTCCGATAAACCCTGAGACGCTGCCGATACCCCCGTGATCAACTACATCGACGACGACCCCTCCTTCTTGCCAGAGCACCCAGGCAAGCCCCCCCCCTTGATCAACCCGATATCGCATATTCCTTCTCTATACTGCTTGCATTAGAGTAATAAAGCATGTTACTACTTTTGGTTAATCCTATTCTGTTGCATAGCCTGTCATTGTTGCTAAAAATTGGCGATACCTTTACCTGTTATCCTAAATGCTTAGTATAGGATGCTAGCATTCCATTAGTGGCCCTACACTCTTGTCCGTCTGCCATGCTATACTACTGGGCCGTGATCACTTCGGGAGGTGATTGATAACCCACAGGTATAGGGGATCACAACAGTTTTCGAGGGTAGAGTATTCAACCCAAATTTATTGATTCGACACAAGGAGAGCCAAAGAATATTCTCAAGTATTAGCAGCTGAGTTGTCAATTCAACCACACCTGTAACATTAATATCTGCAGCAAAGTGTTTAGTAGCAAGGTAATATGATATTAGTGGTAACGGTAGCAAAAGGTAACCGTAGTAAAAGTAATGTTTTTGGTATTTTGTAGTGATGATAGCAATAGCAACGGAAAAATAAATAAGCGCAGAACAATATATGGAAAGCTCGTAGGCAATGGATCAGTGATAGAGAATTATGCCAGATGCGGTTCATCATGTAACAGTCATAACCTAGGGTGACACAGAACTAGCTCCAGTTCATCAATGTAATGTAGGCATGTATTCCGAATATAGTCATAGGGCTTATGGAAAAGAACTTGGATGACATCTTTTGTCCTACCCTCCCGTGACAGCGGGGTCCTTACGGAAACTAGGGGATATTAAGGCCTCCTTTTAATAGAGTACCGGAACAAAGCATTAACACATAGTGAATACATGAACTCCTCAAACTACGGTCATCACCAGTAAGTATCCCGATTATTGTCACTTCGGGGTTAACGGATCATAACATATAATAGGTGACTATAGACTTGCAAGATAGGATCAAGAACTCTCATATATTGATGAAAACATAATAGGTTCAGATCTGAAATCATGGCACTCGGGCCCTAGTGACAAGCATGAAGCATAGCAAAGTCATAGCAACATCAATCTCAGAACATAATGCATACTAGGGATCAAACCCTAACAAAACTAACTCAATTACATGATAAATCTCATCCAACCCATCACCGTCCAGCAAGCCTATGATGGAATTACTCACGCACGGCGGTGAGCATCATGAAATTGGTGATGGAGGATGGTTGATGACGATGGCGACAGATTCCCCTCTCCAGAGCCCCGAATGGACTCTAGATCAGCCCTCCCGAGAGGTTTAAGGGCTTGGCGGCGGCTCCGTATCGTAAAATGCGATGAATCCTTCTCTCTGATTTTTTTTCTCCCCGAAATACAATATATAGAGTTGGAGTTGGAGTCAGAGAGGTACCAGGGGGCCCACGAGGTAGGGGGCGCGCCCCCCACCCTCGTGGACAGGTGGTGGGCCCCCTGGCCTTCATCTTTTGCAGGTATTTTTTATATTTTCCAAAAATTTGCTCCGTGAAGTTTCAGGTCATTCCGAGAACGTTTGTTTCTACACATAAATAACACCATGGTAATTCTGCTGAAAACAACGTTAGTCTGGGTTAGTTCCATTCAAATCATGAAAGCTAGAGTCCAAAACAAGGGCAAAAGTGTTTGGAAAAGTAGATACGACGGAGACGTATCAACTCCCCCAAGCTTAAACCTTTGCTTGTCCTCAAGCAATTCAGTTGATAAACTGAAAGTGATAAAGAAAAACTTTTACAAACTCTATTTGCTCTTGTTGTTGTAAATATGTAAAGCCAGCATTCAAGTTTTCAGCAAAGATTATAACTAACCACATTCACAATAACGCTTAGGTCTCAAGTTTACTCATATCAATGCATAATCAACTAGCGAGTCATAATAAGAAATCTCGGATGACAACACTTTCTCAAAACAATCATAATATGATATAACAAGATGGTGTCTCGCTAGCCCTTTCTGATACCGCAAAACATAAATGCAGAGCACCTTTAAAGATCAAGGACTGACTAGAGATTGAAATTCATGGTAAAGGAGATCCAGTCAAGTCATACTCAATGTAAACTAACAGTAATGAATGCAAATGACAGCGGTGCTCTCCAACTGGTACTTTTTAATAAGAAGATGATGACTCAACATGAAAGTAAATAGATAGGCCCTTCGCAGAGGGAAGTAGGGATTTTTAGAGGTGCCAGAGCTCAGTTTTGAAATAGAGTTGAATAATATTTTGAGCGGTATACTTTCATTCTCAACATAACAACCAATAAATGGCAATATCTTCCATGCTACACACATTATAGGTGGTTCCCAAACAGAATGGTAAAGTTTATAGTCCCCCTTCCACCAACAAGCATCAATCCATGGCTTGCTCGAAACAACGAGTGCCTCCAACTAACAAGAGTCCCACGGGGAGTTTTGTTTGCAATTATTTTGATTTAGTTTGCATAAAGCATGGGACTGGGCATCTCGGTGACCAGCCATTTATCTCGTGAGTGAGGAGCGGAGTCCACTCCTCTTGAGAATAACCCGCCTAACATGAAAGATACAGACAGCCCTAGTTGATACATGAGCTATTCGAGCATACAAAACAGGATATTTATTTGAAGGTTTAGAGTTTGGCACATACAAATTTACTTGGAAAGGAAGGTAGATACCGTATACAGGTAGGTATGGTGGACTCATATGGAATAACTTTGGGGTTTATGGATTTGGATGCACAAGCAGTATTCTCGCTTAGTACAGGTGAAGGCTAGCAAAAGACTGGGAAGCGACTAGCTAGAGAGCGACAACAGTCATCAACATGCATTAAAATTAATCAACACCGAATGCAAGCATGAGTAGGATATAACCCACCTTAATCATAAATATCGTGAAGGCTATGTTGATTTTGTTTCAACTACATGCGTAAACATGTGCCAAGTCGAGTCACTTAAATCATTCAGAGGAGGATACCACCTTATCATACCACATCATAACCATTTTAATAGTATGTTGGCACGCAAGGTAAACCATTATAACTCATAGCTAATCAAGCATGGCATAAGCACTATGATCTCTAGTTGTCATTACAAACAAGTTTATTCATAATAGGTTGAATCAAGAACGATGAACTAATCATATTTACAAAAACAAAAGAGGTCGAGTTCATACCAGCATTTCTCATCTCAGTCAGTCCATCATATATCATCGTAATTGCCTTTCACTTGCACGGCCGAACGATGTGAATAATAATAATAGTGCACATGCATTGGACTAAGCTGAAATCTGCAAGCATTGAATAAACAGGAGAAGACAAGGAAATATGGGCTCTTTTGTCAGATCAACAATAATGCATATAAGAGCCATTTCAACAATTTAATTATGGTCTTCACCTACCGACCCCCAAAGAAAAGAAATAAAACTATGTACACGGGAAAGCTCCCAACAAGCAAAAGGAGAACATGAAATCTTTTTGGATTTTCTTTTTATTTACTACTACAAGCATGGAAAGTAAACTAATTAAAAACTACAACTAACTTTTTTTGTTTTTCTTAAGGTTAATCAAACACACAAGAAGAAGGCATAAAAAGGAAAATAAACTAGCATGGATGATACAATGAAAAAGTATGAGCACCGACATCTAGTAATGAGTGTGTGAACATGAATATAATGTCGGTGAGAAATACGTACTCCCCCAAGCTTAGGCTTTTGGCCTAAGTTGGTCTATGGCCATGGCTGGCCTGGTGGATATCCATAATAATAGTTGGGGTCGTACTGCGATGCAGCGGCTATCGCCTCCTGAGTTGCAGTGTGGCGACGAGTGGCCTCCGCTCTCCTCTCGTACTCATCTGCCTCCTCTCTGGTAATAACATATCTTCCTTTTGCCTGATAATCAAAGAAGGCAGGAGTAGGGAGAGTAATATGGACAACACGGCGTCTGTCAAAGATTAAACGATACTGGAGAGGAGATTCATTCCTCTCGACAAACTGGTGGTGAACCATAGCATTAAAGTCTAGGTAAGCAGGGGGTAATTCAATATCATCTTCGCGTATGGCTACACTAAGAAAATTAGCTATGCGGGTTGCATAAATTCCACCAAAGAAATCTCCATTAAATCTATTAAGATGCAACCTACGTGCAACAATGGCTCCCAAATTATAAGGTTTGTCTTCTAACACAGCACTCCTAAGAATACTGAGGTCAGGGACACACATGTGACATGCCTCATCTTTACCATTAATGCATCTACCTATGAAGAGAGCAAAATAATGTATAGCAGGAAAGTGAATGCTCCCTATGGTAGCTTGTGTTATATCTCTAGATTCTCCCACAGTTATACTAGCAAGAAAGTCTCTAAATTCAGATTTGCGAGGATCCCTTATACTACCCCATTGTGGAAGTTTGCAAGCAGTGGTGAAATCCTCTAAGTCCATAGTGTAAGAATTTTCATAAAGATCAAACAGGACAGTTGGAGAATTACGTGAAGATGAAAATTCAAACCTCCTCACAAAGGAACTAGTGAGATTGTGATACTGGCTGCACTTCCCTTCCTCGAAGCTCACAAGATCAGCGTTACGCAAATATGCATTAAATTCCTCCTTAATTCCCGCTCGATCCATAAAGTTCTCAGAAGGCCATTCACAAGGACGCACTGGAGCGTCTCTTGGTGGCTCATCATCAGCATCACGCATTGCAAGACTGGGTCCTTGATTCCTTGAAGAACCACCTTGGAACATTTTCCTAAGCATATTTCTTCCTCTGAAATTTTTTTGAAATTTTTAGTAACTTCAAAATAAAAGTAAACCAAACTCAATAATATTGATATCAACTACTCCTACAAGTTCCTAGAGCCTATATCATGCATCAAAACTACTTTTGACCATATAAGTTTGACATGCAAGCTCAAGAATAGGGTCACCTAAACAGCAAAAATTTGCAATGAATAAAGCACTAGAACAAAAACTAATTGGACCAATGGAGGAGTCACATACCAAGGAATAATCTCCCCAAGCAGTTTTGTGAGAGGTGCTTTGAGCAAGGAGATCGAAAATGGCAGCAAAACGAGCTTGGACTCGGGTTGGAGCTGGTTCTTCGTGTTTGGGGGAGGAAGAAGGAGTGTATGGGTGAAAGGATAAGTGGAGGAGGGCCACCGTGGGCCCACGAGGCAGGGGGCGCGCCCAGGGGGTAGGGCGCGCCCTCCACCCTTGTGGGCAGGTGGTTGACCCCCTTGCTATGTTTTCAGTGCCAAATATTCTCAAATATTCTTGAAAAAATTATATTTAAATTTCAGGGCATTTGGAGAACTTTTATTTTCGGGGTATTTTTATATTGCACGGATAATCAGATAACAGACAGAAAAATATTTGTTTTATTTTATTTAATATAAATAACAGAAAATAAAAGTGGGGTACAGAAGGTTGTGCCTTCTAGTTTCATCCATCTCATGATCATCAAAAGGAATCCACTAACAAGGTTGATCAAGTCTTATTAACGAACTCATTCCGAATAACATGGAACCGGAGAAATTTCGAATAACACTATGTTACCTCAACGGGGATATGCACATCCCCAATAATAACAATATCATATTTCTTCTTGAAAGTAGGAAGAGGAAATTCAAAACCTCCAAATATAATCGATGGAATTTTTCCAATAGAGTTGATACTATGAACTTGAGCTTGTTTCCTCGGAAAGTGTACCGTATGCTCATTGCCATTAACATGAAAAGTGACAGTGCCTTTAGTGCAATCAATAACAGCCCCTGCAGTATTCAAAAAGGGTCTTCCAAGAATAATAGACATACTATCGTCCTCGAGAATATCAAGAATAACAAAGTCTGTTAAAATAGTAACGTTTGCAACTACAACAGGCACATCCTCACAAATACCGACAGGTATAGCAGTTGATTTATCAGCCATTTGCAAAGATATTTCAGTAGGCGTCAACTTATTCAAATCAAGTCTACGATATAAAGAGAGAGGCATAACACTAACACCTCCAAGATCACATAAAGCAGTTTTAACATAGTTTCTTTTAATGGAGCATGGTATAGTGGGTACTCTTGGATCTCCAAGTTTCTTTGGTATTCCAACCTTAAAAGTATAATTAGCAAGCATGGTGGAAATTTCAGCTTCCGGTATCTTTCTTTTATTTGTAACAATTTCTTTCATGTACTTAGCATAAGGATTCATTTTGAGCATATCGGTTAATCGCATACGCAAAAAGATAGGTCTAATCATTTCAGCAAAGCGCTCAAAATCCTCATCATCCTTTTTTGGATGGTTTGGGAGGAAAAGGCATGGGTTTCTGAACCCAAGGCTCTCTTTCTTTACCATGTTTCCTAGCAACAAAGTCTTTCTTATCATAACGTTGATTCTTTGATTGTGGGTTATCAAGATCAACAGCAGGTTCAATTTCTATATCATTATCATTACTAGGTTGAGCATCATCATGAACATTATCATTATCATTATCACTAGTTTCAGGTTCATTACCAGATTGTGTTTCGGCATCAGGTATAGAAATATCATTTGGATTCTCAGGTGTTTCAATAATAGGATCACTAGAAGCATGTAAAGTCCTATCATTTTTCTTTTTCTTATTTTTAGAAGAACTAGGTGCGTCTATATTATTTCTCTGAGAATCTTGCTCAGTTCTTTTAGGATGACCTTCAGGATACAAAGGTTCCTGAGTCATTCTACCACTTCTAGTCATAACTCTAACATCATTATCATTATCCTCAATATTTAATTCATTGAGCAAATCATTTTGAGCTTTAATTACTTGTTCTACTTGAGTGGTAACCATAGAAGCGTGTTTACTAATAAGTTTAAGTTCACATTTAACATTAGCCATATAATGACCCAAGTGTTCAAGCATATTTGAATTGTATTTTAATTGTCTACCAAAATAAGCATTAAAACCTTCTTGCTTAGCCATAAATCTATCAAACTCATCTAAGCATGGGCTAGCAAACTTAGTAAATGGGATTTCAGCTTTATCATATCTATAGAGAGAATTTACCTTTACTACCTGTGTCGGGTTATCAAGACCATGAGTTTCTTCAATAGGTAAAGGATTAAGATCATATGTTTCTTCAACAGGAGGTAAATTAAGACCATGTATTTCTTAAATAGGAGGTAAATTCTTAACATCTTCAGCTTTAATACCTTTTTCTTTCATAGATTTCTTTGCCTCTTGCATATCTTCAGGACTGAGAAATAGAATACCCCTCTTCTTCGGAGTTGGTTTAGGAATAGGCTCAGGAACTAGCTCCGAAGGTGTCCAATTATTTTCATTTGCCAACACATTATTCAATAGAATTTCAGCTTCATCCGGTGTTCTTTCCCTGAAAACAGAACCAGCACAACTATCTAGGTAATCTCTGGAGGCATCGGTTAGTCCATTGTAAAAGATATCAAGTATTTCATTTTTCTTAAGAGGATGATCAGGAAAAGCATTAAGTAATTGGAGAAGCCTCCCCCAAGCTTGTGGGAGACTCTCTTCTTCAATTTGCACAAAATTATATATATATATATCCCTTAAAGCAGCTTGTTTCTTATGACCAGGGAAATATTTAACAGAGAAGTAATAAATCATATCTTGGGGACTACGCACACAACCAGGATTAAGAGAATTAAACCATGTCTTAGCATCACCCTTTAATGAAAACGGAAATATTTTAAGGATATAAAAGTAACAAGTTCTCTCATCTTTAGTGAACAGGGTGGCTATATCATTTAGTTTAGTAAGATGTGCCACAACAGTTTTAGATTCATAACCATGAAAAAGATCAGATTCAACCAAAGTAATTATATCAGGATCAACCGAGAATTCATAATGCTTATCAGTAACAGAGATAGGTGAAGTAGCAAAAGCAGAGTCAGGTTTCATTCTAGCATTTAGAGATTGCTTATTCCATTTAGCTAATAGCCTTTTGAGTTCATATATATCTTGGCAAGCTAAAATAGCTAAAGAAGCTTCTTGATCAAAAACATAACCCTTAGGAATAAGAAGTGATCCTTCATCATCACTTTCATCACTATTATTAGATTTAATATTTTCAATCTCTCTAGCTCTAGCAAGTTGTTCATCAAGAAATTCACCAAGTGGCACAGTAGTATCAAGCATAGAAGTAGTTTCATCATAAGTATCATGCATAGCAGAAGTGGCATCGTCAATAATATGTGACATATCAGAATGAATAGTAGAAGCAGGTTTAGGTGTCGCAAGCTTACTCAAAACAGAAGGTGAATCAAGTGTAGAGCTAGATGGCAGTTCCTTACCTCCCCTCGTAGTTGAGGGATACATCTTGATTCTTGGATCTTTCAAGTTCTTCATAATGATAAGCAGATATATATCCCAAGTGACTCAAAGAATAGAGCTATGCTCCCCGGCAACTGTGCTAGAAAATAGTCTTGATAACCCACAAGTATACGGGATCGCAACAGTTTTCGAGGGTAGAGTATTCAACCCAAATTTATTGATTCGACATAAGGGGAGCCAAAGAATATTCTCAAGTATTAGCAGCTGATTTGTCAATTCAACCACACCTAGAAACTTTATATCTGCAGCAAAGTGTTTAGTAGCAAGGTAATATGATAGTAGTGGTAATGGTAGCAAAAGGTAACCGTAGTAAAAGTAATAGTTTTGGTATTTTGTAGTGATGATAGCAATAGCAACGAAAAAATAAATAAGCGCAGAACAATATATGGAAAGCTCGTAGGCAATGGATCAGTGATAGAGAATTATGCCGGATGCGGTTCATCATGTAACAGTCATAACCTAGGGTGACACAGAACTAGCTCCAGTTCATCAATGTAATGTAGGCATGTATTTTGAATATAGTCATAGAGCTTATGGAAAAGAACTTGGATGACATCTTTTGTCCTACCCTCCCATGACAGCGGGGTCCTTACGGAAACTAGGGGATATTAAGGCCTCCTTTTAATAGAGTACCAGAACAAAGTGTTAACACATAGTGAATACATGAACTCCTCAAACTACGGTCATCACCGGTAAGTATCTCGATTATTGTCACTTCGGGGTTAACGGATCATAACATATAATAGGTGACTATAGACTTGCAAGATAGGATCAAGAACTCTCATATATTGATGAAAACATAATAGGTTCGGATCTGAAATCATGGCACTCGGGCCCTAGTGACAAGCATGAAGCATAGCAAAGTCATAGCAACATCAATCTCTGAACATAGTGGATACTAGGGATCAAACCCTAACAAAACTAACTCGATTACATGATAAATCTCATCCAACCCATCACCGTCCAGCAAGCCTACGATGGAATTACTCACACACGGCGGTGAGCATCATGAAATTGGTGATGGAGGATGGTTGATGATGACGATGGCGACGGATTCCCCTCTCTGGAGCCCCGACCGGACTCCAAATCAGCCCTCCCGAGAGGTTTTAGGGCTTGGCGGCGGCTCCGTATCGTAAAATGCGATGAATCCTTCTCTCTGATTTTTTTCTCCCCGAAACACAATATATAGAGTTGGAGTTGGAGTCGGAGAGGCACCAGGGGGCCCACGAGGTAGGGGGGCGCACCCCCCACCCTTGTGGACAGGTGGTGGGCCCCCTGGCCTTCATCTTTTGCAGGTATTTTTTATATTTTCCAAAAAGTTGCTCCGTGAAGTTTCAGGTCATTTCGAGAATGTTTGTTTCTGCACATAAATAACACAATGGTAATTTTGCTGGAAACAGTGTCAGTCCAGGTTAGTTCCATTCAAATCATGCAAGTTAGAGTCCAAAACAAGGGCAAAAGTGTTTGGAAAAGTATATACGACGAAGACGTATCAGTGATCACGGGCATATACTATATACTATATACTGTTACATTACTTATGATACTGTTCAGAGATCGGGGCTGAAGGGGCAGGTGGTTCGACCTAGGTAGTGGTGGGCCTAGGTTCCTAACGGCCCCCGAGTGTTACTTTGTGGTGGAGCGACAGGGGAGGTTGTGACCACCTAGGAGACAGGTGGGCTTGGTCTTGGTCAGCGTCTGCGGTTACTTCAAATAACACACTTAACGAGATCTGAATATTTGATCTGAGTCTAGATACTGGCCTATACACACTAACCAACTACGCGGGAACATTTATGGGCACTCGACATCGTGGTATCAGTCGAAGCCTTCTTGACATCAGCGATTGAGCAGCACGCGTCGGGTTGAACCGCGTAATGCAACTTCCTTTGTAATGGAGGTTGCTAGGTCTGCTCACCAGCCGCGTACGCAACATGCAGGTGTGCAACGGGCGATGGGCCCAGACCCCTGCGTGCTTAGGATATAGAACAGCGTGCTGACCTCTCTGTTGTGCCTAGGTAGGGCTGCGACGTGTTGATCTTCCGAGGCCGAGCATACCCAGGAAAGTGTGTTCGGCCAGAGGGATCGAGCGTGTTGGGTAATGTGGTACACCCCTGCAGGGAAGTTTATCTATTCGAATAGACGTGTCCCTCGGTAAAAGGACGACCTGGAGTTGTATTATGACCTTATGACAACTAGAACTGGATACTTAATAAAACACACCTCTTACAAGTTCCAGAGATAAGCCAGTGATTGCTTATGCTATGCGTTGTTAATTTATGCTGCACTTGCTACTCTATTCTACATGCTTCATGATGGAGGCTTCCGGAAGCATAGTCTTAGATAGGACTAGCTATCCCCTCTTAATCTGGCATTCTGCAGTTCAGTCCACAAATACTACCCATTTCATTGATACCAATGCATATGTAGTGTAGATCCTTACTTGCGAGTACTTTGGATGAGTACTCACGGTTGCTTTGCTCCCTATTTTCCCCTCTTTTCCAATTTTCTCGGTTGTCGCAACCAGATGATGGAGTCCATGAGCCAGAGGCACTACTAGGAAAAGGCCTACTAGTGACACACCAGTTTTGCCTACTAATGGCGCACTACTGGTGCGCCACTAGTAATAAAAAAAATCACAATTTTTTTTTCTTAATCTCGGGTCACTATGGCTTAATCTCAGGTCAAATCATGCTTCGTGGTCAAACTTCCCGAAAGGTCACCCATCCTCACACTACTCCAACCCAAGCACGCTTAACTTCAGAGTTCTATCTAACCCCAGCACCAGCTCACTTCACAGGCACTTGTTGATATATCTAGCATATCAATCCTATTAAACCTTGTTGATGTTTAGGACTTTGTTCATGTTCATGAGTGTGATGAAATTTTGAAAAAATATTACGTATCATATTTTGAAAAAAAATTCCTGAAAAAAATCGAAACTAATTTTTTTCTGTTACTAGTGGCGCACCTAGCATACGGTGCGCCACTAGTAAGTTTGAATTTTTTTGCCTCCAGATCTTAAAAGCCCCATAACTTTTTTCTGTTAGGTATTTGAGGATTTTGAAAATGTTTAACGGGGTTTCCCCCGTTAAATTCGGATGTAACTTTTCGAGTAGATGATTTTTCATATAGAAAACTTTTTAATCCGAGTTCGTATGCAAAAGTTATGCCCATTTTACAAATTCCAGAGAGATTTTGCAAATAAAGTCGAAATTCATATTTGTAAATTTTTCCAACAACTAGACCACATATCACATGGGAAACTTATTTTCTTTTATTTTTTTGACATTTTCATCATTTTCTTTTATTTTTTAAAAAACTGAAAAGGCGGTCAGGGGGGTGCATACAAGGGAATTTTTGGGCCAAGTTAGTAATGGTGAACTAGTAACGGCGCACCAATCCCATGGTGCACCATTACTAGTTTTCAAAAAATATAAAAAAATTTGAAAAAATTACTAGTGGCACACTGTGGATGTGGTGCGCCATTACTAGTTTAACTAGTAATGGCGCACTATCCCCTGGTGCGCCATTACTAGTTTTGAAAAAAATTTGAATTTTTTTTTACTAATGGTGCACCGTGGATGTGGTGCGCCATTACTAGTTTAACTAGTAATGGCGCACTATCCCCTGGTGCGCCATTACTAGTTTTGAAAAAAAATCTTGTTACTAATGGCGCACCGTGGATGTGGTGCGCCATTAGTATTTCGACACTAATGGCGCACCAACACATGGTGCGCCATTAGTATATATAGTAGTGGCGCACCACATGTCTATTGCGCCATTAGTGTCAATTTCATCTATAGCCCTTTTCCTAGTAGTGAGGATCCCGAGGATGATTTTATGTGGAGTTCGACTTTGAGGAGTAATTAGGACGGCCCAGGCAGGAGGCCTTGCCTTTTCGATCGTTGCTAATTGGTGCTAGCCTTCTTAAGGCAAACTTGTTTAACTTAATGTCTGTACTCAGATATTGTTGCTTCCGCTGACTTGTTTGTGATCGAGCACTTGTATTCGAGCCCTGGAGGCCCCTGGCTTGTAATATAAAGCTTGTATTATTTTAATTTGTGTCTAGAGTTGTGTTGTGATATCTTCCCATGAGTCCCTGATCTTGATTGTATACATTTGTGTGTATGATTGAATTGGGGGCGTCACAAGTTGGTATCAGAGCCGACTGCCTGTAGGAATCCCCCTTCCAAACTCCTTGGCCGAAGTTGAGTTTAGTCAGTGAAAACTGTTTTACTAACATGGTTGTGTGGCTTACGGGCCCACGTCACAATTGGGTGGTATTAGGATCTTTTACTCCTTATCTATACTCTAGGATTCTAATCTCTCTTCTATTTGGGTTAAATGGTTTTGCTAACTCTAACTCTAGGTTCTCGTAAATACTTTCTCCCAGAGAGCCCCTTCATTCTAGATGATGCCTTGCTTCACCAGAAGATTCCGAAGATACTCTTTGATATTCTCTCGAGATTTGTGCCCACCACTTTTTCTATTCCCGACCACCGATAAATCCTTATGGATAACTGGTTACACTTGTTTTTCATACCTTCATTCCCAGTTGCCCCTGTTATTACTTGATACCCTAAAAAATTCTCTGATATTCTGAGAATCCTTTCTGCCCACCGCTTTGCAACTCTTTTTCGCATTAATACCCCTACGGATAATTCCTCGCACATAATGAGTATCGGCTCATCACTAGTTCGTGTGTTTCACAAGGATCTTCAAAATACTATTCGATCTTCTAAAAATCCTCAGCAGCTTATTGCTCTTGAAATTCTTTCTTGCTTGCATTATGGTTAATCCCGTAAGTATAGCAATCTTATTGGCATCCTTTTTCACTATCATTTTGAGTCCATTGATTCAATAAGTTGCGAATGCTTGCAATCCTCAATCAGATCCTATGATTCATCCTTCCGTCTCAGACGTCGTTTGAATAGGAGCTGGTTCTCGGCCAATCAAATTGCCGTAGATTGTACCCCTAAGGCTATTCAACTTATCCATCCCTAATCAGAGCGTTGCTTCTGACCCCTTAACTTGGAATTCATAATTCCTTTGCAGTTGAGCTTTGAATTAGTCACATGTTTCTATCATCCGATCTCCTTGCATTCCTCTTCTTCTGGTTGAGTACCGATGCTCACATCAGATCCCTTGTGGACCCCCAGATCATTTCTTGGATTTCATCCGACAGTGTTCTTCATATTCAATAACCTTGTGAGCCTTTCCACGGATATATAATGCCTTTGGTAAATTGTATCCTCTACTTTGTCAACCATGCTCTACTTTCGAGCATATGTTTATTACTCCTGAAGGTTGTGTTATATGTTCCTACGATACCCTGATGGGTTGAACCTATGCCTTCCTTAATATGTGTGAACTCGAAAGTTTTCACGAGTCATACTCTTCTGGTATTTTGCCAGATAAAATTTCAACACTACCACTTCTTTGAAAATGAGAAGTGAGTGAAAGGTTATGCATTGGAGAAGTGGGAGTCGACCTTGAACTTTGTGTTCATGCCCATGGACATGATATAGATCGTATCATGAAAGCTTCTCTTCAATTGTATATTCCCTTGGTATAAGTTTATCTTATATCTAGGATATGGCCTTTTGCAATCGTGGTCCCGTCCATGTTCTCCTTTTAAATACCATTTCTCGGACAAGTTGAAGTACTTGTCTTCTGCAGATCATTGCACCTGTCCAACCTTTACTTTGATCTACCGTCGAGTATTATACTCTGGTGTCTCAAGAATATCATGGAATTGCATAACTTCTTACGGGTTCTTCATCAACTGTTATTTCTCACCTATTCTGATTTTCCTGGGTTTTGGGTTGTCGTCAACCGAGAACACTAATAAGTGAATCAATCCCGCACTCCGATTCAATAACTCTAAGTAATCTTTGTTGCTTATGAGTTTATTAATCCTTCAAGTCATTCCTAGGCTGATCGGCTATACCATTATCGTGCAAATTTTTAACTGTGCTACCTACTCCTTCCCGGAGCACAATTTTGGACGATGAGCTAAGCTTACATCGACTTTCCTCATCATATCATTTCGCCTTGCATAGAAGGATTGATTTTGAGTATGTGTTATATTCGTGGTTCCAATAACCTTTCGCTCCATCATTCCTTTGACTTGATGTCATCGCCGATTGATTACACCTTCATGAAATCTCTCGACAATTGTGTCGTGATCATCATCAACATTTTGAGCTCTTCAAGGATATTTTTCGAATTCCTGATGGGAAATATCATCCTTGCCCCTCGATGATTTGTGTTATCATCGACAACATTGTTGCCTTCCTCCAACACAAACGTGTTCATGTTTTGTGTTGTACCTTGATTTCCATGCTATCTGGATTAGGTTATGTTCTACCTTGTAGTATTATTGTCTTCTCTATGAAGAATGTTGTGAGGATTGCTCCACCTCTTAAGAATTCTTGGTATAGTGATACTTCTCACCATCACCATTCTTTCTTGGTCCCCGTGATGATTCTAACAGGGATACCAACAAGTGAACGGTGCTGTTTGGATTCTGCACTTCTAGCAACCCTATTGCTTTGAAGTTAATGATCGATAGTTCATTCTTAGCCTATCGGTTATTGGATGACCAGTCTAACAATTGATCAGGATACCTTTGCCCATATTTTGGGCGCGCCTGTCAACCATTGTTTAATCGAGTATGTTTTCCAGAGCATACCTCATTGTATCATTTGATCTGACAAAAGTTATCTCCTTGTTCACATAATTGTGGAAATCCATCTTTTGGAAATCTCATTGAATTGTCACTGAGTTCATCAGCCACCTCCTCATTCTCTCCTTGATTTCATGATGAACTCTTGTTTCGGAACTCGCTTCCATAGTTCAATTCCTGAGAATCTTACAATGTCGCCTCAACAATTTGTGTTGCACCTTTCTTCTCAGGCATCCTGAGTCTGAGTTATATCCTAACACCAATCAGATGTGAATCTCAGTCAGATATGACGGTTGGAACATATTTCCATGAGATATAACATTGGTCTTTATATGACCTGGTAAGGTGATGTCATGCCTAATACACGTGGCGGAGGACCTATTGTTATAGTTCTTCCTTTTTAGCAAGGTTAACCATCCTTCCATGAGGAAATTGTAAGACTTATTCTATGAGTTGTTCCTGATGAATCCTTTGAGTGTCCAAAGTCTGACCTTTGCTTGAAGACCATGTCAATGCTATCTCGAAGCAATGTCATGAAATTCCTCTCCCCTTACCTAACTGGTCTTCTACTTCTATCCTGTCATGGATATCATGCTCTACTTGTCCTTGGGAAGGATATACCCCTGAAGTATGTATTTAAACACATTTTCCTATGCATTGTTCTATTTAATCTGATAAACACGTTTTCATTTCCACTCTATTGTTTAACCTTTCTTGTAATCTACTTAACTGAGGAGTGATAATTCCTTGCTTAGGTAAGCACCTCGTTATACCACACTATGAGTAAGAACCTGTTACAATTGTTGATGACATTTCGGTAACCACCGATGGACAAGAACTCTGCCTATTGGTCCGCCTCGTTCAACGAGCAGGAAAATGATTCTCTTCATCCCTCGCCCTTGGTACTGATGTTGTTGGCAACATAACAGACATACTATTTTCTAACATGCCTTGATATCATGACCGTGCAAGATGTTAGCACCCTTCCTACCTTTAACCCGCATGATGGGCCCATAACCCACAGTTCCACAGGAGCGAAACCTGACTCTCCTGTACATCCTTGTTCCCAAGGTTATTCCTCACGCTTGGCTTCGTGTGTAATTCACGAGCCACCTTCCTAGTGATCTATTTCATTACCGGATGCAATACTTAATCTTGATGCTCTGAACCCCTTTCATACTCTTTTTTTGACATCGAACGATTGTCTATCCTCTTGGAACTCCTCGTTGTACCTTCTTACCTTGCTCCTGATGCATTTCATTTGTTCAACTCGAGAGATACTCAATTGTTCGTTCATGAATCACCACCCGAAGTACGATGACGTTACCCCTTATAGCATTCTACCATTGACGAGCCGCCCCTTGCCTATTTGTAAGTATGATGGAACTCCCGAAGGAAGGATTACAACTTCATCATGATGAGCTCGAGCAGAGCAATGCAGACGTCAACGAAAGGGGTCAATTTCTTCGAGAAGATCAACCAAGACCTAGAAGGCTCGTTAGAATTTTCTAACTAGAACTTTCACCCGAAATCCCCCTCTTAAATCTCGGGACGAGATTTCTTGTAGTGGAGGAGAATTGTAACATCCGGATAATTAAGCTACACTCAACCTCTACTAATGATGCCACGTCACCTCGGTAACTGTAATTATACTCGCGTTGATTCAAAACCGGTTCAAATTAAAATTTAAAACAAAGGCTAACAACAAAAGTTTTCAAATATTAAAACTAAATTGTTTGGTTGTGCCAAATAATGCATAGGTAATTACGATGGAGAAACCACACTTTTATAAAAGATTTAAATGCTCTTAAGTAATTAAAACATTAAGTAAAACAATTAAAGAAATGCCTTTTTGATTTTATAAAATACTAAACTATTTTGTTCAGGGGTAAAACTTTTTGCGGCAGTAGTTGGAATTGTAACTCTATTATAGTTATGAGGTTTTCTTTTGGTAAAACTATAAACTATTAAGAAATAAAAGAAAATATAAAAGAAAAGGTAAAAAATAAAATAAAACATAATAAATAAAAGGCCAAAAGGCCCCCTCCCACCGGGCCTCGGCCAAGCCACATGCCAGGCCGTCCCATCCCCACTCCCTTAACCCCCTGGTGCCGAAACCCTAGGCACCGACACCCCCACTCGCGCCCCTACTCTTCCTCTCCCCCAATCCAATCGGGATCGGGCTTGAAAGTCACGGTGGCCATGGAGCACCTTGCAGCCATGACCAACCTCGACCCCACGTCGACTTTGCACGTCCAGAAGAACCTCCGCTGCTCACTGCTTCGTCTACAAGGACCAGATCGAGCCCATCCCCGTCGCATCGCTGGATCGCCGTTGTCATCATCCTCGGGGACTGCAACGCTCGTCTACGATTCACCTAGCCGGAGCCTCCCTGAGCCCACCTTGTTCATCTACAGGCTCAAAGTGAGCTCCTCTTCCACCCCCAGCTTGCCCCCTTCGAATTCGTGGTCGTACGCCGCTATTCCACCATGCGCCCGGAGCTCTGCTCCCGCTTGCACTCGCGCGCCCCTGATCTCTGCCCCGTACATGCGACAGCAGCGCACTCACCGCACCCCGGCCTCCTCTCCCTCCTGCAACGCCGTCCTCCACTAGCCCCGATGTCGCATCGCGCCCTCCCCCACTGACGCCCATGCCCCGTTTGCCCGTGCTCGCTATACTGCTGCTGCCTGCGTACTGCAGCTGCTGCACCGCGGCCCGCCGGCGTGCTTCCTAGTCGCGTCGCCCGCGCAATCCCTCCTCTCCCCCGCCGGTTCGCGGCCGCACCTATGATACGTCTCCAACGTATCTATAATTTTTGATTGCTCCATGCTATATTATCTACTGTTTTGGACTATATTGGGCTTTATTTTCCACTTTTATATTATTTTTGGGACTAACCTATTAACCGGAGGCCCAGCCCAGAATTGCTGTTTTTTTGCCTATTTCAGTGTTTCGAAGAAATGGAATATCAAACGGAGTCCAAACGGAATAAAACCTTCGGGAATGTGATTTTCTCACCGAACGTGATCCAGGAGACTTGGACCCTACTCCAAGGAGTCAAAGAGGCGGTCACGAGGGTGGGGGGCGCCCCCCCTAGGGCGTGCCCCCTTGCCTCGTGGGCCCCTTGGAGCTCCACCAACGTACTTCTTCCTCCTATATATACCTACGTACCCCCAAATGATCAGAGACGGAGCCAAAAACCTAATTCCACCGCCGCAACTTTCTGTATCCATGAGATCCCATCTTGGGGCCTGTTTCGGAGCTCCGCCAGAAGAGGGCTGTCATCACGAAGGGCTTCTACATCATCATAGCCTCTCCGATGAAGTGTGAGTAGTTTACCTTAGACCTTTGGGTCCATAGTTAGTAGCTAGATGGCTTCTTCTCTCTTTTTGGATCTCAATACAAAGTTCTCCCCCTCTCTCGTGGAGATCTATTCGATGTAATCTTCTTTTTGCGGTGTGTTTGTTGAGACTGATGAATTGTGGGTTTATGATCAAGTCTATCTATGAATAATATTTGAATCTTCTCTTAATTCTTTCATGTATGATTGGTTATCTTTGCAAGACTCTTCAAATTATTCGTTTGGTTTGGCCGACTAGATTGGCAGTTCTTGCCATGGGAGAAGTGTTTAGCTTTGGGTTCGATCTTGTGGTGTCCTTTCCCAGTGATAGAAGGGGCAGCAAGGCACGTATTGTATCATTGCCATCGAGGATAACAAGATGGGGTTTATTTCATATTGCATGAATTTATCTCTCTACATCATGTCATCTTGCTTAAGCTGTTACTCTATTTTTAACTTAATACTCTAGATGCATGCTGGATAGCGGTCGATGAATGGAGTAATAGTAGTAGATGCAGAATCGTTTCGGTCTACTTGTCACGGACGTGATGCCTTTATACATGATCATGCCTAGATATTCTCATAACTATGCTCAATTCTGTCAGTTGCTCAACAGTAATTTGTTCACCCACCGTAGAATACTTATGCTCTTGAGAGAAGCCACTAGTGAAACCTATGCCCCCCGGGTCTATTCTCATCATATTAATCTCCATCACTTTAATATTGCTTTGCTATTTACTTTGCCTTTACTTTTCACTTTGCATATTTATACCAAAAATACCAAAAATAATATATCTATCAGATCTCACTCTCGTAAGTGACTGTGAAGGGGTTGACAACCCCTAATCGCGTTGGCTGCAAGTAGCTATCGTTTTGTGAAGGTACGAGGGACTTGAGCGTGGCCTCCTACTGGATTGATACCTTGGTTCTCAAAAACTGAGGGAAATACTTACGCTACTCTGCTGCATCATCCTTTCCTCTTCGGGGAAATCCGATGCAAGCTCAAGAGGTAGCAACCTGCCGCGCCGCTGCCGTAGTCGCCCACTGCCCCCACCCCCGCTCGCGAACGCCATGGCCGCCGCTCGCTCCTCCGCACCGTCCCCGCTCGCCCATGTTCGTCGCGCGTGAAGCCCGCCTGACCCCACTGCCTGCCGGCCAAGTGCCGTCGCGGCCAACGCCCCTCTGCCCAAGCGCGCGTGCAAAATCCCCTGTTGGGGCCTGCCTTTTAGTTAGCAGCTAACCCCCCCCCTAGCCACTGACTGTGGGACCCCCACACGCTAATTAGGAATTTGGGTCAAACTAAAATTAGTTAACTAAAATGTCTTACTGACCTTTGGCTCCCACCCGACCTAAATAACCTATTTAAACAATTTGTTAAATAATTGTTTAATGACATGTGGGACCTACTGGTCAGGTTGACCAGTCAATGGTCAAACTTTGACTGATGTCTGGGCTGCTGACTCAGCCCCCTGTCCCCACCAGTTAGCCACATGTGTACACCTCTGGGTACACTTATGTGTACCCATAGCATTTAACTATTTAATTTTTGAATTAAAATAATTTAGAAAATGACTTTGAAAATTAATATAAAATAATCTGTAACTCAGATGAAAATACTTTCTACATGAAAGTTGCTCAGAACGACGAGACGGATCCGAATGCACAGTCACTTCGTCTACCACATGTCCCTAGGATAGCGAACCTGCAACTGTCCCCCTCCGGTCCGTCTGTCCGAAAATGCCGAACACCGGGGATACTTTCCCGGATGTTTTCCCCCTTCACAAGCAGCACCTAGTACCGCGTTAGGTCACCCCTAGCACCATGTATTGCCTTGATATGCTTTTGTGTTGCTTTGATTTCTCTATTATTTATTGTGTTCCCCCTCTGTTACTTCTTTTTGATAGACCCCGAGACGGTGTCGATACCCCCATGATCGACTACATCGACGACTACCCCTCCTTGCCAGAGCAACCAAGCATGCCCCCCCTTTGATCAACCCGATGTCGCCTATTCATTCTCTGTACTGCTTGCATTAGAGTAGTGTAGCATGTTACTGCTTATGGTTAATCCTATTCTACTGTATAGCTTGTCATTGTTGCTACAATTGTTGATACCTTTAACTGCTATCCTAAATGCTTAGTATAGGATGATAGTATTCCATCAGTGGCCCTACACTCTTGTCCGTCTGCCATGCTATACTACTGGGCCATGATCACTTCAAGAGGTGATCACGGGCCTATAGTATATACTTTATACTACTACATTACGTATGATACTATTCGGAGATGGGGGCTGAAGGGGCAGGTGGTTCCACCCAGGTAGTGATGGGCCTGGGCTCCTAACGGCCCCTCGAGTGTTATTTTGTGGCGGAGCGACAGGGGATGTTGTGAACACCGAGGAGACAGGTGGGCCTGGTACTGGTCGGCGTCTGCAGTTACTTTAAATAACACACTTAATGAGATCTGGATATTTGATCTGAGTCTCGCCACTGGCCTATACTCACTAACCAACTACGCGGGAACAGTTATGGGCACTCGACGTCGTGGTATCAGCCGAAGCCTTCTTGACGTTAGCGACTGAGCGGCGCGCGTCGGGTTGGACCGCGTAACGCAACTTCCTTTGTAATGGAGGTTGCTAGCTCTGCTCACCGGCCGCGTACGCAATGTGCAGGTGTGCAACGGGCGATGGGCCCAGACCCCTGCGTGCTTAGGATTTAGAACGGCGTGTTGACCTCTCTGTTGTGCCTAGGTAGGGCTGCGATGTGTTGATCTTCCAAGGTCGGGCATGACCTGGGAAAGTGTGTTTGGCCAGAGGGATCGAGCCTGTTGGGTAATGCGGTGCACCCCTGTAGGGAAGTTTATCTATTCGAATAGTTGTGTCCCTCGGTAAAAGGACGACCCGGAGTTGTATTCTGACCTTATGACAACTAGATCTGGATACTTAATAAAACACACCTCTTACAAGTTCCAGAGATAACCCAGTGATCGCTTTCCCACTGGGCGACGAGGGGAGGATCGCCGAGTAGGATTATGCTATGCGCTGTTACTTTATGCCACACTTGCTTCTCTCTTATACATGCTTCAAGATGGAGGATGTTAGTAGCGTAGTCTTTGATAGGACTAGCTACCCCCTCTTATTCTGGCATTCTGCAGTTCAGTCCACAGATACTACCCATTTCATTGATAACAATGCATATGTAGTGTAGATCCTTGCTTGCGAGTACTTTGGATGAGTACTCACGGTTGCTTTGGTCCCTCTTTTCCCCCCTTTTCCAATGTTCTCGATTGTTGCAACCAGATGATGGACTCCAGGAGCCAGAGGATCCCGATGATGATTCTACGTGGAGTTTGACTTTGAGGAGTAGTTAGGAGGTCCCACGCAGGAGGCCTTGCCTTTTCGATCGTTGCTAATGTGTGGTAGCCTTCTTAAGGCAAACTTGTTTAACTTAATGTCTATACTCAGATATTGTTGCTTCCGCTGACTTGTTTGTGATCGAGCACTTATATTCGAGCCCTCGAGGCCCCTAGCTTGTAATATAAAGCTTGTATTATTTTAATTTGTGTCTAGAATAGTGTTGTGATATCTTCCCGCGAGTCCCTGATCTTGATCGTACACATTTGCGTGTATGAGTAGTGTATGATTGAATCAGGGGTGTCACACAGCTGGCCCTTCCTGCGGTAATGCCTTCTCCGAAAGGGCTTTGATAACCGGTGGGTGACCCGCGTGATGCAAATGGTCTCGTCGGGCCGGACCGCGGTGAACATTAACGGCGAGATCGGCTCATACTTCCCCACCTTATGTGGGGTTCGTCAGGGTGATCGGTTCTCCCCGTTCCTCTTCAACATGGTTGATGCCCTGGCAGCCATCTTAGATCAGACCAAGGCAGCTGGCCATATCAAGGGCATACTCCCGCATCAAGTAGGAGGGAACGGGATCTCCCTCCTCCAATATGTAGATGACACCATTATCATGGTGGAAGGATCTGCAAGCGACATCACAAACTTGAAGGTCCTCTTGCTCTGCTTTCAGCAGATGTCTGGCCTCGGGATTAACTTCAATAAGAGCGTGGTCATGGTCTTGGGCTACTCCGACGACGAACGACAGAGCATCATGGACCGCCTTAACTGTACGCTTGGGAGCTTACCCACGACCAATTTGGGGATACCTATTAGTGACACGATGCTCACGGTGGCCGAGCTGCGGCCCACGATTGGCAAGCTCTAGCACCGCATTGAGCCTTGGCAGGGGCGGTGGCTCTCGAAGGCAGCCCGAACTGTGCTCCTATTCACTATGAGCTTCTACAGCCTGCCTGAGACTCTGCACCATGAGATTGCCAGAGTTCAAGGGCGCTTCTTCTGGGTTGGCGAGGGCGACAAGCAGAAGTACCACATGGTCCGGTGGACTGAGATCTGTAAGCCTCGTGATCAGGGTGGTCTTGGGATCATGTCTTCCAAACGCATGAGCATTGCCCTCCTGACTAGGTGGCTCTAGCGGATTATGAATAGTGAGGGTGGCTTATGGCTCCGCATCATCCAGTAGAAATACCTTCGTGGCCAGCCGCTCGCCTTCTGTTAGTGGTTTGGTGGCTCCCAGTTCTGGCAATCCATCATACAGCTCCTCCCAGTACTCTGCATCGGGACCTCGATTGCGGTTGGATCTGGCACCATCACGCTATTTTGGTTCAATCGTTGGGCTGGGGACGCCCCCTTTGGGTCACGTTTTCCTGACCTGTTCTTCATCGCGGTTGACCCGCGGATCTCTGTCACGGTGGCCCTTATTGACTTAGGGCAGCTCGCGTTCCGACATCCATTTGGCCCGGATGAGAATGCCGCTTGGCATGACTTGCTCGACTGCATCACATTGCACGAGCCTGAGCTTGATGTGGAAGATGATCGCACCAGGTGGCGTCTAGAGCCCTCTGGTATATTCTCCACCAAATCACTCTACCAGGCTATCGCCCCCTCTCCGGGACCTGAGGCTCTTTCCTCCATCTGGGAGATCCGGCTACCCCTGAATATTGGGATTTTCCTATGGCAATGGATCCGCGGCCGCCTTCCGCCTGGCATGGAGGTCCTGAAACGCAACGGCACTGGCGATGGGCGGTGTCCGCTCTGCGGGCCTTAGGAGGATTCGAACCATATCTTCTTCACGTGTGTGTCTGCGCAGTTCCTCTGGAGTTGTTTCCGCGAAGTAGTGGGTGGAAGCTGGGACCGCAACAACTTCCACGCTCTATTCGCCGAACTCCAGGCATTTCCACCCTCGTCCTGTCACATTAGGTGGCTGACCATCGGTGTGGTAGCCTGGACGCTGTGGACTATTATGAATAAGCTTGTGATTCAACGTATCCCTCTTTGTCGTTGTACTGACGCTCTGTTCAAATGGTCTGGTTACTTGCAGTTTTGGCGGCCGCTTAGCCGCCCCAGGGAGACAGACGCCATCACCCCCATCATCACCCAGCTTCGCGCGATGGCTCTCCGGATGGCTCCACCGCTTCCCCCACCACCACCAGAGCCAGATTAGTTCTCTCGTCAGCATCGCCACTGCTTTGTTTGTTTATGCGTCCCTTGTGTATGTTTTGGGCTTGTTGTGTTGTGCCCACAGCTAAACCCGTGGAGTGAGTTGTGCGTGCGTGTTGGACCTTTGCCTACGGTGGCGTTGGGTGTGTGTGTTGTTTGGATGTTACCTTATTGACTTTGTGCTTGGTGGTTGCTTTATTTATAAAGCGGGACGAAAGCCTTTTTCAGTAATAAACACATGCAAAATTGGAGTGGCGAAAATGTGGCAGTACGCGATGTAATGACTGTGGAGTTCAAGTCGAGCGGCTTAGAATGATGACTGCAATTTGGTAGACTTGGGAAAATACTTATGAGTGCTGCAAATTAAACTTGCAACCTCCCGGTCATGTAACTACTGTGGCTGGGGCGGACGTTTGACTGCCACAGGTGAGCCGCGCCCTGTGTGAAACATTGACTCTCAGAGAGAGCGTCACATAAGAGCTCCCTACGAGGCTACCTTGAGCTCGAAGGCGAACTGTAGTGGGCCGGCCCAGCATCACTCGCCTCCAGCCATAAGAAACTAAAACAATTTATATGCGAGAAGTGGGATTCGAACTTGCATGCCACCGTCGACACACTTAGCACATTAACCACTGCACCACGATCACTGCGTTGTGTGGTATCCGAAAACGGGCTATTTGACCATTGCTTGAGTCCTATTATAAATTATTTGTAAAAAACGAAATATTTTTGAAAAAGAATTCGGAAACTTTTATAAACTTTATCGATTTTCAAAAAATGTTCACAAAAATAAAAAAATTAATCAATTTTGAAAAAGTTCATGTATTTGAAAAAAGTTCACCAGATTTTAAAAAAGCACGGATTTGAAAAAGTTCATCCAGTTTTGAAAAATAAGTAACAATATTTTGAAAAAAAAACTAGCAGGTTCACCCGCGTGTTTGCGCGGCTAGAGTTTCAACATATATCTGAAGATGCTATTTTAGGTGTTCATATGCTCTCCAGATCTAAAGTTTGACTATTTTTTTCATATCAGTATGCTATATAGAATATTTTTATTATAGGTAAATCATTGATATTACTTTCCTAGGGCAATGTAGATATTACTCCCTCTATTCTCAAACAAAGTGATGCAAGTTGTTGCACACATACCAAGATACATTCAAGCCCACCAATCATGTAAGTGCTATCCCACTAAACTCAGCTTCTAATTGTCCCATATGACTATATGCCTTGCTTTTGGAGCAAAAAGAGAAAACGTTATACCTCTTTTGTTTGAGAATAGAGGCAGTATTAGAAGTTTTTTAGTTGAATTATAAGTTTTGGCAACATACAATATTCTCAATCTATTTTTACGATTCACCATTGGTGGGCGATTACCCCATAAGAGACATCACTCTTTATGTAAATTGGAAAAATTAGAAACAATTTTCAGCGATGATCTAAATAAATTCTCTTGTATTGACGTCTTACATTTAAACATGGTTTTCTGTTCCTCCATCGGCCTCATCATTAGCATCTGGTGGCTCACTTGTTTGTGCTGGCAGATTCAGACTTTCTACTGTAAATTGAACTCATTTTTCATGCGGTAATTCCGATTACTATTTTTATGAACAATACTTAATCTTCATAGAAGCATTTGCACACCTTATTTCATTTAGAACTTTTTTGAATCTCAAGTATTGTAGATAGGACAGACATAATCACTAATTAGTAAACAAATTGCGACAATGAAAATACAAATTTTGGCACTTAAATGTCATGCTTGTATTTATGGTCTTACTTGTTAATTCATGTTTTTCTTACTGCTAACATCGTATTTTAGGCATACTCTATCATTAAAAATAATTGGTAAACTCATCGAGCATACACTATTGGGATATTATATATACTCTAGAGTTATGCAATTTCTCCATAGTGGTTGTATGTGTCGCTCCCTTATCTCCTATATTTATTTCCAAAAAATTTGACTCCATTGTTCAATCATCGCTCCATTATTCGCCATCAACATAATTCCTAAAGCAATATACGATTGTGATATTCATAGGTTCTCCTAGATTTGTGCGAATTTTCCATAATGGTTGTGCATGCCATTTCCCCAATATAATTACCAAGTATTCCATATGTTCCAAAATATAAGCTAGAAATGAATATTTGTTGTTTCTAAATCATAATTTTAGCTATAGTTTTTTAGAATATTTCAAAGAATTAATTAAATGGCATATGGATTAAATTATTTTGTAGTCCTTTTTTGCGCGAAAACTTCCGATTTATTCATCTTCAATCATGGCAGTGCAACGAACACCAGAAATAATAAAAAAATACATTCAGATCCATAGACCATGTAGTGAATAAGATGTTATTCTTACATCTCCTATCCATAGATTAGTGCTCAAAGTTTTAAAATTTTACTACATGTTTATTTATATGCGTTATATTTTGACACAGATGGGTATGTTTCCTATGCGCGAACATATTACTTTCTTGTGATCCTTTATCATGACTATCTTTATGAGTTTTGAAGTATACTTAAAAAATTGCTGGGTAAGAATACTTAATTTATACAAAAGCATTAGAACAACATCATGATTCATTAGTAAAAGAATTGCGAGAATGGAAGTAATAATTCTTGGAACTAAGACATGCACATATGTATTTTTTGTCTCATTTGTTCCTTCATGATTTATTACTGGTATAATATTCTATTATAGGCACACCTCAGTATTAAACAAAATAGTTTTGGTAATCTCTCGCCACAAAAAAAGAATCTTGGTAATCTCTTTACTATGTACGTGGACATCTACTTATCCAACGTGAGGCACTAAGGCTATGAGGAATCCGGACTAATTATTGCTACAGAAGACATCAGCAAATCTATCTATCTATCTATCTATCTATCTATCTATCTATCTATATCTACACTGGTAGAAAAAGAGGCTTCCGTCCAGCCCCATTAGTCGCGAAATTGTAGGAACCGCGACTAATGAAGTCTTTAGTCGCGGTTCGGCAGACGAACCGCGACCAAAGGCTTGGGCCAGGGCGCTCGGTGGCCAGCTGGTGCACGTGAGGGGCTTTAGCCGCGGTTGGCCAGGCCAACCGCGACTAAAGGTGTCCAAAGG
>NC_057812.1:660007638-660008139 GCF_018294505.1 Triticum aestivum
GGCCAGGCCAACCGCGACTAAAGGTGCCCAAAGGCCTTTAGTCGCGGTTGGCCTGGCCAACCGCGACTAAAGCTCCTCCCCTATATATACCAGTTCAGCGCACTCACTTAGCCATTTGGTGCCACTTCTCTTCACAAGGGGGTGTAGGTTTGCTTTTGGTTCCTCTTATGCACACAAGGTGTTTGATGAAATGCCCAACAGCGTGAAACAAACATGATATGAAGTGTTGGAGCCACACTTGAGGTTCCTCCTCGATCGCGGTTAGCAACTTGAACCTTTCATGCATGTGTGTCATTGATAAAATATGCATGTGTGTTGTTCATTGTTTAATTTCTATTAATTGTTTATAGCTAGTTACTTTAACAAATGCATGATGGTTAATTATATATTTTATATTATAATAATGCAGATGAATCGGCAATGGATGTACGGTAACCGACTCTCCCGCGAGTTCACTACGGGTTTGAAAGATTTCCTCGTAGTGGCTAATGCGAACAAGCA
>NC_057812.1:660012917-660013796 GCF_018294505.1 Triticum aestivum
CAACGCCGCCGGCCGGCCTCGCCGCCCTCAACGCCGCCCCCCAATCCACCTCGGGCCGCCGGCCTCGCCGCCCTCAACGCTGCTCTACAGAGAGCGATGATCGAGATCGTGTAGAGAGAGAGAGAGAGAGAGAGAGAGAGAATTTTTTTTTGTTCTTTTTAATTTTAACTAGTTAATTAGTTTAACAAAAACGGTAAAATAACTTAAAACTTGATAATTAACAAAAAAACCGTAAAATTTGATAATTAACAAAAAAACATATATACGGAGAGGGGGCGGCGAGGGGGGCGGCGATGCGCGCGGTGTTTTTTTTAGGGATCGAGAGGGGACGGCGAGGGTTATAAATGTGTGTTGTCCTCGCCTCCCTCTCCGTGACGCCGTCGTCTGCCGCCCCGTCTCGCGCTCTACCGCGACACCCTCTCTGTGACGCCCGGGTAATTAAGCTACAGTAATCCCAAGCTAATGATGCCACGTCACCTCCGTTACTGTAATTAAACTCACGTTGATTCGAACCCGATTCAAATTCAAATTTAAAACATAGGCAAACAACAAAAGTTTCCAAACTTTAAAACTAAAATGTTCGGAGTGAACTAAATAATGCATAGGTAATTATGGTGGAGAAACCAAACTTTGATAAAGTGTTTAAAGGCTCTAAGATAATTAAAACAGTAGTTAAAACAATTAAATACATGCCTATTGAATTTTATAAAATATTAAACTATTTTATTTTCGGTTGAGAATCAAGGTGGCAGTAGTATATTTATAAATACAAATTTAGGTGCTAGTGTTTATTTTTATAAAACTGTAATAAAAGGGAACTTAAAACAAAATAAATAAAAGAAAGAAAATACAAAACAGAAACAAAAAAAACAAAAGGAA
>NC_057812.1:660015333-660022540 GCF_018294505.1 Triticum aestivum
CCCGAACGAGCGGGTGCGGGTTGCGCCCGAACCCGCACCGCCCTGTGCCCGCTAGCCCCCCCGGGCCACTGACTAGGGGGCCCCGCCCCATAACGTTTTTTTTAAGAAAAAAAATAAAAAAATAATAAAATAAATAAATAAATATATTAAATAAATAAATGAATAATAACTAAAATAAATAAAACATTAATTAATTAATTAAGTAATTAATTAAGTTAATTAACCCTGATTAGATTAACCTAATCACTAATTAAAAATTAACTAATCTGTAATTAAACTAAACAGAGAATGACATGTGGGTCCCACTGGACCCACACGTTAGGTTGACCAGGTCAATGGTCAACGTTGACTGCTGACATCATGCTGACGTCATGCTGACGTCAGCAAACACTATTCTGGATAATGTTAATTTAAATAATTAATTAAAATCAGAAAATGATTTAAATCTTTAGAAAATCATATCTTTTAATCCGTAACTCGGATGAAAATACTTTCTACATGAAAGTTGCTCAGAACGACATGACGAATCCGGATACGCAGTCCGTTCGTCCGCCACACCCCCCTAACCTATCGAACCCGCAACTTTCCCCCTCCGGCTCCTCTGCCCGAAAACACGAAACACCGGGAATACTTTCCCGGATGATTCCCCCCTTAACCAGTACCACCTCATACCACGTTAGGGCACGCCTAGCATCGCTTCTTGACATGTCATGCATCGATATGCATCTGTTTACTTGGTATTCATTGTTTCTTCCCCCTCTTCTCTCCGGTAGACTACGAGACCGACGCTGCTGCTGCCCAGTTCGACTACGGAGTTGACGACCCCTCTCTCTTGCCAGAGCAACCAGGCAAGCCCCCCCTTTGATCACCAGATATCGCCTATTCTCCTCTATACTGCTTGCATTAGAGTAGTGTAGCATGTTACTGCTTTCCGTTAATCCTATTCTGATGCATAGCCTGTCATTGTTGCTACAGTCATTGATACCTTACCCGCAATCCTAAATGCTTAGTATAGGATGCTAGTGTTCCATCAGTGGCCCTACACTCTTGTCCGTCTGCCATGCTATACTACTGGGCTGTGATCACTTCGGGAGGTGATCACGGGCATATACTATATACTATACACTGTTACATTACCTGTGATACTGTTCGGAGTTGGGGGCTGAAGGGGCAGGTGGCTCCATCCCGGTAGAGGTGGGCCTGGGTTCCCGACGGCCCCCGACTGTTACTTTGTGGCGGAGCGGCAGGGCCGGTTGAGACCACCTAGGAGACAGGTGGGCCTGGCCCTGTTCGGCGTTCGCGGATACTTAACACGCTTAACGAGATCTTGGTATTTGATCTGAGTTGGCTACGAGCCTATACGCACTAACCATCTACGCGGGAGTAGTTATGGGTATCCTGACGTCGTGGTATCAGCCGAAGCACTTCAGACGTCAGCGACGGAGCGGCGCGCGCCGAATTGGACTGGAACGCCACTAGGCTAGGTCTGCTTTCGGCCGCCCACGCAACGTGCAGGTGTGCTCAGGGCGATGGGCCCAGACCCCTGCGCGCTTAGGTTTAGACCGGCGTGTTGACCTCTCTGTTGTGTCTAGGTGGGGCTGCGACGTGTTGATCTTCCGAGGCCGGGCATGACCCAGGAAAGTGTGTCCGGCCAAATGGGATCGAGCGTGTTGGGCTATGTGGTGCACCCCTGCAGGGAAGTTAATCTATTCGAATAGCTGTGATCTTCGGTAACAGGACGACTTGGAGTTGTACCTTGACCTTATGACAACTAGAACCGGATACTTAATAAAACACACCCTTCCAAGTGCCAGATACAACCGGTGGTCGCTCTACCTCAGGGATATGAGGAGAGGATCGCTGGGTAGGATTATACTATGCGATGCTACTGGAGATGCTACTTGGAGATGCTGCTTGGAGATGCTACTTGGAGGACTTCAATCTACTCTCTTCTACGTGCTGCGAGACGGAGGCTGCCAGAAGCGTAGTCTTCGATAGGACTAGTTATCCCCCTCTTATTCTGGCATTCTGCAGTTCAGTCCACCGATATGGCCTCCTTACACATATACCCATGCATATGTAGTGTAGTTCCTTGCTTGCGAGTACTTTGGATGAGTACTCACGGTTGCTTTCTCCCCCCCTTTTCCCCCCTTTCCTTTCTTTCTGGTTGTCGCAACCAGATGCTGGAGTCCAGGAGCCAGACGCCACCGTCGACGACGACCCTTACTACACCGGAGGTGCCTACTACTACGTGCAACCCGCTGACGACGACCAGGAGTAGTTAGGAGGATCCCAGGCAGGAGGCCTGCGCCTCTTTCGATCTGTATCCCAGTTTGTGCTAGCCATCTTATGGCAACTTGTTTAACTTATGTCTGTACTCATATATTGTTGCTTCCGCTGACTCGTCTATGATCGAGCACTTGTATTCGAGCCCTCGAGGCCCCTGGCTTGTATTATGATGCTTGTATGACTTATTTTATTTGTAGAGTTGTGTTGTGATATCTTCCCGTGAGTCCCTGATCTTGATCGTACACATTTGCGTGCATGATTAGTGTACGATTGAATCGGGGGCGTCACAAGTTGGTATTAGAGCCGACTGCCTGTAGGAATCCCCCTTCCAACTCCTTGGCCGAAGTTGAGTCTAGACTTTACAAAACTTTTACTAACATGGCTGTGCGGCCCATGGGCCCACGTCGCCATTGGGTGGTATTAGAATCTTTTATTCCTCGACCTATACTCTAGGACTCTTATTTCTCTTCTATTCGGGTTAAATGATTTTTGCTAAATCTAACATTTGGATCTCGTTATCACTTTCACCCAGAGAGCCCCTTATTAATGATGATCGTCTGCGGCTCGTGAAGACCCTGAAGATACTCTCCGTTGTTAACCCGAGAACTTATGTTCATCGCATTTGCAATTCCCCTTCCACCGTCAACCCTTATGGATAACTAATTGCAGTTGTTATTCTTACATTCATCCCCAGTTGGTCTTGTTATTACCAGATACCTCGAAACACTCGTCGTTGTCTCGATAATCCTTTGAGCTTATCGCCTTGCTGTTCCTTGTCACCTGAATACCCCTATGGATAATTCTCGCACTTATCGAGTATCCGCTCATCCCCCAGTTGTTCTTGTGTTTCACAAAAGTCTTCAAAATCATATTCGATCTTCCGAAAACCCTTTGGAGCCTTTGGCTCTTGAAATTCTTGCTTGCTTGCATTATGGTTAATCCCATAAGTCTCGTAGTCTTAATGACATTCATTGTCATTATCATTTTGAGTCTGTTGACTCAATATGTTTGCGAATACACGCAATCATCATTGATCCTTATAAATTATCCTTCCGGCTCAGACGACATTTTTGAACATGAGCTGGTTCTCGACCAATCAATTGCCGTCGATTGTGCCCCTAAGTCTATTGAACTTATCCATCCTTGATCAGAGCGTCTGCTTCTGATCCTCCGCTTTGTAAATCATAATTCCTTAACAATTGAGCTCTAAGTTATTCAGTTGTTTCTACAATCCAATGTCCTTGCCTTGCTTCTTCCTCTGGTTGTGTACAGATACCCACACCAGCTCCGTTGTGGACCATCGGTTCCTTTGTTGGATTGTTATCTGACAGTGTCCTTCACATTTGAACACTTTGTGAGTTCTTCCCCTTATACATGATGCCCTTGATAAGTTGTATCCTCTGCTTGGCCAACCATGCTCTGCTTTCGGGCTTGAGTTATTTACTCTGGAAACTTGAGGTATATGTTTCTAAGAAGCCCCTATGGGTTGAACATACGCCTTCTCTAAACCGTGTGAGCCCGAAAGTTTCACGAGTCATACTTATCTGGTATTGCACCAGGTAAAACTTTCAACAACTAATGTCATCTTCGAAATACGAGAGGTGAATGGAAGATTATGCATTGGAGAAGTGGGAGTCGACCTTGAACTTTGTGTTCATGCCCATGGACACGATGTAATCCTGTCATAGAAGCTTCTTGTAAATATAACTATTTCCTTGATAACTAACATATGGTATGTGTGAATTGATCCCTTGCAACCGTGGTTCCGACCATGATTGTTCTTCTTTGATCTCATTTCTCGGACAATTTAAAACAATTGTCTCCTATGGATCAATACGCCAGTCCAACCTTTACTTTGATCTTGTGTCGAGTATTACCCCCCTGGTATCTCGAGATTATCATGGAACTGCATAACTTCTTATGAGTTCTTCATCAAGTGCTACCTTCCAACTAATTCCAATTTTTCACGGGCTCTGAGTTATTGAACACTCAAAGACACCGATAACTGAACCGAGTCCGCTCTTCGGTTCAACAACTCTTCAGTAAGCTTCTATAAGTACGAGTTTGTACCCGATCACGCCATTCCTAGCCTGTTTGGCTATATCATTGTCGTGACGATTCTAACTGTGCTACCTGGTCCTTATTCTCGGAGCACCAATTTTCGACGATGAACTAACCTTATGTCGATCCTCATCGTCATATCATTTCGCCTTGAACAACAAGCTTGGTTTCAAGTTTGTGTCGTACCCTTGGTTCCAATAACCTTTCACTTCATCATTACTTGACTTGATGTCGTTACCGATCGATTACATCTTCATGAACTCTTGCGACAAAGGTGTCGTGATCCTCAACATTCTGAGCTCATCCAGGATATCAATTGAATTCATGATGAGAAATAACATCCTTGCCCTCGATGAATTGTATTATCGTCGACCACTTTATTGCCTTCCCACCAACACAAGCTTGTTCATGTTTGGTGTTATACCTTGAGTTCCTTGCTATCCAGCGATTGTTCTTCTTTACCTTGGAGTATTACCATCCTTTATGTCAAGAATGTTCTGAGAATTGTTCCACCTCTTGAGAATTCTTGACATAGAAATACTTCTCACCATCACCATTCTTTCTTGGTCCCCGTGTTAATTCCAACAAGTGAACGATGTTGTTTGGATTCTTTCCTTCTAGCAACCCTATTTCTTTGAAGTGAATGGGCGATAGTTCATTCTAAGTCCTTCGCTAATTGAATCACCATTCTGACATTGGTCGTGCAACCCAACCCATATTTTGGGCGCACATATCAACCAATGTTTAATTGTGTATGTTCTCCTCGAGCATACTTCCTTATATCATTTGATCTGACAAATGTTATCTCCTTGTTCACTTAATGGTGGAAATCCATCTTTTGGTAATCTCGGTGAATTGCCGTTGAGTTCACGAGACACCTCCTTGTCCTCTCCTTGGGTTAATGATGAACTCTTGTTAACGAAAGTCACTTCATAGTTCATTCCCGAGAATCTTACCGTGTCATTCCGTCAATTTGTGTTGCACCTTTCTTCTCAGGCATCCTGAGCCTGAGGTATCCTAACACCAATCATACCTGAATCTCCGTCAGATATGATGATTGGGACAACTTTCCAAGAGTTATGATGTTGATCCTTTGATGACCCCGTAACCTGATGTCATGCCTAGCACCCCCCGGCTGGAGGACCTATCGTTATAATTTCTTTTGCAAGGACAACCATTCTTCATGGAGGAAATTGTAAGACTTATTCTACAAGTTATTCCTGATGGATCCTTCGTGTTTCCACAGTCTGATCTTCACCTGAAGACCATGTCAATGCTATCTCGAAGCATGTCAATGGTACTCCGATTTTCAACAGGAACATTTGAAGCACGATGCTAAATTTTATTTATCATTTATCCTGACACTGTTGTATGGGTAATATCATGAGATTCCTCCCCCCCTTACCTAAAGAGTTGTCTACATTATACCCTACCACGGATATCATGCTCTGCTTGTCCTTGGGAAGGATATGTCCCTGAAATGTGTGTTTAGACACATTTTCCTTTCCATTGTTCTGTTTAATATGATAATCATATTTTACTTTCCATTGGTTGTTTGAACCTTTCTTGTGATCTATAGGATCTAAGCAGCAATATTCTACTGCTTATGTAAACCCCTCGGTGTGCAATTCTGTCAGTAAGACCCTGTTACTATTGTTGATGACATTCCGGTAGCCACCGATGGACGAGAACCTTGCCTATTGGTCCGCCTCGTTCAACGAGCAGGAAAGTGGTTCTCTTCGTCCCTCGCCCTTGGTACCAACATTGATGCCGACATAACTGACTTGGTACTCTCTGACATGCCTTGCTATCATGACCGTGAAAAATGTCACTGCTCCTATAAAAAAAACCACATGGTGGGCCCATAACCCACAGTTCCACAGGATCGAAACCTGACTGTCCTGTACACCCCCTATTCCCAAAGTTATTCCTCGCGCGTGGACTCGTATGTAATCCACGGGCCACTGTCCTAGTGGTCTATTCTGGTATCAGAAGCAATACTTACTCTCGCTACTCTGAACCCCTTTCTCACTCTGGTTCAGGCTTTGAGCAACTATCTATCCGCTTGGAGCCTATTATGGTACCTTCGTACCTTACTCTCGAGGTATTTCATATATTCAACTCGAGAGATAATCTTATACTAATTCCTGGGTTAACCCCAGATTGTTTCCCTCAAAAGCATTATGTCGTAGTGAGCTGCCCCTTATCTTTTCGTAAGTACGATGGAGCTCCCGAAGAAATGATGACAAGTTTATCATGATGCATCGGAATAAAGGATTGAAGACATCAACGAAAGGAATTAACTTCTTCGAGAAGATCCTTTAGAATATCGTAGCCAGAATTTTCCCCCTTACTCCCCTCTTAAATCTCGGGACGAGATTTCTTGTAGTGGAGGAGAATTGTGACGCCCGGGTAATTAAGCTACAGTAATCCCAAGCTAATGATGCCACGTCACCTCCGTTACTGTAATTAAACTCACGTTGATTCGAACCCGATTCAAATTCAAATTTAAAACATAGGCAAACAACAAAAGTTTCCAAACTTTAAAACTAAAATGTTCGGAGTGAACTAAATAATGCATAGGTAATTATGGTGGAGAAACCAAACTTTGATAAAGTGTTTAAAGGCTCTAAGATAATTAAAACAGTAGTTAAAACAATTAAATACATGCCTATTGAATTTTATAAAATATTAAACTATTTTATTTTCGGTTGAGAATCAAGGTGGCAGTAGTATATTTATAAATACAAATTTAGGTGCTAGTGTTTATTTTTATAAAACTGTAATAAAAGGGAACTTAAAACAAAATAAATAAAAGAAAGAAAATACAAAACAGAAACAAAAAAAACAAAAGGAA
>NC_057812.1:660023598-660028092 GCF_018294505.1 Triticum aestivum
CTCCCCTCGCCCTGCCGGCTCCGCCCACCCTCCTGGGCGTGCGCCCGAACGAGCGGGTGCGGGTTGCGCCCGAACCCGCACCGCCCTGTGCCCGCTAGCCCCCCCGGGCCACTGACTAGGGGGCCCCGCCCCATAACGTTTTTTTTAAGAAAAAAAAATAAAAAAATAATAAAATAAATAAATAAATATATTAAATAAATAAATGAATAATAACTAAAATAAATAAAACATTAATTAATTAATTAATTAATTAATTAAGTAATTAATTAAGTTAATTAACCCTGATTAGATTAACCTAATCACTAATTAAAAATTAACTAATCTGTAATTAAACTAAACAGAGAATGACATGTGGGTCCCACTGGACCCACACGTTAGGTTGACCAGGTCAATGGTCAACGTTGACTGCTGACATCATGCTGACGTCATGCTGACGTCAGCAAACACTATTCTGGATAATGTTAATTTAAATAATTAATTAAAATCAGAAAATGATTTAAATCTTTAGAAAATCATATCTTTTAATCCGTAACTCGGATGAAAATACTTTCTACATGAAAGTTGCTCAGAACGACATGACGAATCCGGATACGCAGTCCGTTCGTCCGCCACACCCCCCTAACCTATCGAACCCGCAACTTTCCCCCTCCGGCTCCTCTGCCCGAAAACACGAAACACCGGGAATACTTTCCCGGATGATTCCCCCCTTAACCAGTACCACCTCATACCACGTTAGGGCACGCCTAGCATCGCTTCTTGACATGTCATGCATCGATATGCATCTGTTTACTTGGTATTCATTGTTTCTTCCCCCTCTTCTCTCCGGTAGACTACGAGACCGACGCTGCTGCTGCCCAGTTCGACTACGGAGTTGACGACCCCTCTCTCTTGCCAGAGCAACCAGGCAAGCCCCCCCTTTGATCACCAGATATCGCCTATTCTCCTCTATACTGCTTGCATTAGAGTAGTGTAGCATGTTACTGCTTTCCGTTAATCCTATTCTGATGCATAGCCTGTCATTGTTGCTACAGTCATTGATACCTTACCCGCAATCCTAAATGCTTAGTATAGGATGCTAGTGTTCCATCAGTGGCCCTACACTCTTGTCCGTCTGCCATGCTATACTACTGGGCTGTGATCACTTCGGGAGGTGATCACGGGCATATACTATATACTATACACTGTTACATTACCTGTGATACTGTTCGGAGTTGGGGGCTGAAGGGGCAGGTGGCTCCATCCCGGTAGAGGTGGGCCTGGGTTCCCGACGGCCCCCGACTGTTACTTTGTGGCGGAGCGGCAGGGCCGGTTGAGACCACCTAGGAGACAGGTGGGCCTGGCCCTGTTTGGCGTTCGCGGATACTTAACACGCTTAACGAGATCTTGGTATTTGATCTGAGTTGGCTACGAGCCTATACGCACTAACCATCTACGCGGGAGTAGTTATGGGTATCCCGACGTCGTGGTATCAGCCGAAGCACTTCAGACGTCAGCGACGGAGCGGCGCGCGCCGAATTAGACTGGAACGCCACTAGGCTAGGTCTGCTTTCGGCCGCCCACGCAACGTGCAGGTGTGCTCAGGGCGATGGGCCCAGACCCCTGCGCGCTTAGGTTTAGACCAGCGTGTTGACCTCTCTGTTGTGTCTAGGTGGGGCTGCGACGTGTTGATCTTCCGAGGCCGGGCATGACCCAGGAAAGTGTGTCCGGCCAAATGGGATCGAGCGTGTTGGGCTATGTGGTGCACCCCTGCAGGGAAGTTAATCTATTCGAATAGCCGTGATCTTCGGTAACAGGACGACTTGGAGTTGTACCTTGACCTTATGACAACTAGAACCGGATACTTAATAAAACACACCCTTCCAAGTGCCAGATACAACCGGTGGTCGCTCTACCTCAGGGATATGAGGAGAGGATCGCCGGGTAGGATTATACTATGCGATGCTACTGGAGATGCTACTTGGAGATGCTGCTTGGAGATGCTACTTGGAGGACTTCAATCTACTCTCTTCTACGTGCTGCGAGACGGAGGCTGCCAGAAGCGTAGTCTTCGATAGGACTAGTTATCCCCCTCTTATTCTGGCATTCTGCAGTTCAGTCCACCGATATGGCCTCCTTACACATATACCCATGCATATGTAGTGTAGTTCCTTGCTTGCGAGTACTTTGGATGAGTACTCACGGTTGCTTTCTCCCCCCTTTTCCCCCCTTTCCTTTCTTTCTGGTTGTCGCAACCAGATGCTGGAGTCCAGGAGCCAGACGCCACCGTCGACGACGACCCTTACTACACCGGAGGTGCCTACTACTACATGCAGCCCGCTGACGACGACCAGGAGTAGTTAGGAGGATCCCAGGCAGGAGGCCTGCGCCTCTTTCGATCTGTATCCCAGTTTGTGCTAGCCATCTTATGGCAACTTGTTTAACTTATGTCTGTACTCATATATTGTTGCTTCCGCTGACTCGTCTATGATCGAGCACTTGTATTCGAGCCCTCGAGGCCCCTGGCTTGTATTATGATGCTTGTATGACTTATTTTATTTGTAGAGTTGTGTTGTGATATCTTCCCGTGAGTCCCTGATCTTGATCGTACACATTTGCGTGCATGATTAGTGTACGATTGAATCGGGGGCGTCACACTCTCCCACCCCTTCCTCGCCCCCTCCTTTTGCCACCGCCCTTTCGCCACCGCCACCGCCACCGCCCCCCTTCTTCACTTAATTGATGTGATGAAGAAAACCGTGAGTGTACTAGTAGCCGAACGAGATGCAGCTCGGGCGCAGCATGAAGATCATCCAGCGGATCTCAGAAGCCAGCATCGGAGAAGCAGTGTGGCTTCCACGGAGGCCCCACCGGCTGGTGCAGATGCACCGACGATCGAAATTACTGCACCGGAGCCTCTGGTGGTCGAAATTACTGCACCGGAGCCTCCTCGCTACCCCGTGGACGATATAAAGGAGATGAAAGAATGTCATCTGTATTATCCTATCGGGAACATGTCCGTGAAGGTAGCCATCGGCAGTGCTTTACCATGTTTACCTGGAGCACTCCACCACAACACCCCCATTCAAGATGGCTATGCTCGTGTCACGGTGGAGGACATAGTCCAAGGGTTTGAGGACCTGGAGATTGACATTGCTACACCTGAAGGGGAGAAAAGACTTGGAGATGTCAAGCGCCATTTCATTCTATGGCAAAAGAAGTTTATCAAGTTTCCAGGCGAGGCGCCAAGGACAACAAGTCCACCCCCCTATGGTGGTGGCGGTTCACCTACACCTCCGTCACGTCAGCCGACGCCCCCCAGTCCACAACGTCCGGCGGGTGATCAGACGCCGCCCCCCAGTCCTCGTCCGGCGGGTGATCAGACGCCGCCCCCCAATCCACCTCCGGCAAAGAAGCAGAAGCAGTCCTGGATTATTAACCCGGACCCTTATGTACCTAAGACCACAAAGGTACCAGAGCCATCATTGAAGCCTCTCCCCACAAGGCCTTGGGAACGTAGTGCCGAGGAAACTGCCGCGGCCGCGGCTGCTGATCATGAGAAATGGAAGGCGGATTGCAAGAAGAAAAGAGAGCCCGAGCCCAAGCCAGTATTTTCTGATGAGCAAAAGAAGTGGGCTAAGTCATTTTTGAGCACACCGTCCCAAGCCGCGAAGAATCTGCCTGACGACTATGCACGTGAACTTCGTAGGCAGGCACTCGTGTTGAAGGAGAAGAAAGAGCGGGCGGAGAACCAGGAGAACAAAGCCTTGGAGGAGGCCGAGAAAACGGAATTAGAAAGTAAAAAAAGCGGGAAACGAGTTGCCCAACTCGGGGAACAAAGTAAACAATCGATTGCCCCGCTTATAGTGAAAGCCGCCGGTCCGGATGACCCCGATATCATAGCAGTTGCGGCAGCACATGGATTGACTGTAACGAGTGCCAGAGAACAAGCGGCCAACTTAGGTATTACTCTTCGTGAACTGTTAGGCCTTGATGAGGCGCCAGTGAAGGAGGTAGTAATTACATATGTGAAGAATGGGCCTCTCGTCGAGCCTGCGCAGGAACAGGATCTACCTCCACAAATGAAAGGTCTGCTGAAATGGTACAAGGGTTACATAAAAAATAAAAACGCCAAAGAATATATTTATGCGGAAGTTAGATATGAGCATCACTTCAAACATTACTATGTACAAATTCATCTGAGTGAATTGTTTCAGCTTTTCAATCTGCGCGAGCTCGACAAATCTATCATCAGTTGCTACGTTCTGTAAGTGATTTATTTCTACCCCATCTCGTTCATATTGCCTGCACTATATATATGTCCTAACTATATTGTTGTGTCCGCTATTATACATGCAGAATGAAGATTAAGGAATGCAGAGTAAGGAACATCCATGATGTTGGGTTCATTGACCCACACATCGTTAATGGATATGTGTTGGAGCATCACCCCGCCGACATGGAGGCAGACCTGTGGCAGTTTCTTACAAAGCAGGAACTCAAAAGTGATATTCTATT
>NC_057812.1:660029110-660034235 GCF_018294505.1 Triticum aestivum
TCTTCACCCTGGTCGATCGACCGAGCCAACCTTTCTCTCGGTTTGATCGATCCCACCCACGCGCTGTACCAAGCGAGGTAAATTTTCTATGTGACGAGGTAAGTTTTTCCTTTTCTTACGTTGGCAAAAACTGTTTTCTGTTCGTGGGGCTAGCCCACTCCGCCTCCTCCGTTCCAATTCTAATCCCTGCGGTTTTCGGCGGCGATTCGCTCGCGTTAGCTTGCTCGTGGTGTGGTGGTCGACGACTTTGTGAGCGGCCACTGGGAATGATGGCGTGGTGGTCGGCGGATAGGCTGGGCGTCGTGGGGAGCGACGGCCTGGTGCTCGGTGGCCACGGCGGCGAGGTGAGCGCGGCGTGGCCTCGATGTTTGGAAGCGTGGCTTGCGGTGGTCGGCTGGCTGCGGCGACAGTTCAAGTGGTGTCGGCGGCGGCACTATGAGTAGTGCTCACGGCGGCCCTGGTTTGACCACGTCCGCTTCGTGCTATCCTCCGGCCGGCGGCCTCGGCTGCTTGCTCCACTACGTGTTAGTGAGTTCAATACAAATCTCTTCAACGCCGCCTCTATGGATGGGCGTGATGTCCAGTAATTGTATTTGTTTTGCCCAAATCCCAAATTGGATAGTCTATTTAAACTCTGAAGTCTCACTCTAATCATTGTTATGTGCTCTCTTTTCTACTTGAAAGTAATAATCTTCTGGCAATTGGTTGCCTCTGATCACTTGGTGTTACAAATCGTGAATTATTTTGTTCATAGCCTGTTGCATTTTTCACTTTGATTGGAATGTGCAATATCTGCACAGCATTGAACATATAGTATCTTTTTTTCACTTGCCATCTTAGAGATACACAGTTCTGTTTTGGGCAAGCTCCTTAGAGCAGACAATTGTTTGATTAATTTTCTGACCTAATACTAATAGGATGTGGAGGTACCTTATATCTCCGGCCAAGAGCTCGCCACGGCACCCTAACGAACTCGAGATCCCGACTAAGAAAGCTCTCCCCAATGTGTGCAGGTGTTGCTCAGCATGTAAAGAAGCTAATTGTTGTTAATACAATTACTATTTTTTCTGAATTTTTTTTGGAGGGCAAATCATTGCCGCTGCGGTGCTGAGCAGAGGTCCAATTTGATCTGTTGAAGTGGATCACAGTTCCTCCTTTACTGATGAATGTCGCATGTAAGACAACCATACTACTTTTTTGTTCTGAAGATGCAGAGGTGTGTTTTTTTTCAACTGCCTGATGCTTCCTTTTTCTTCACATTTGATATCCAAGCTGCTGAGGTGGCACATAATATAGAGCTGGAGAAATTGTTGTGGAACTTAGCTTGTATGAGATTCATAGATAAGCCTATTTATTTGTAAGCTAACATAAATTAAAAGTAAGTTACCCTTGTACATTTTTTAATTAATTTGCTAGCAGGCCGCGTGCAGCTTGTGCAGTTTCTAGCTGAGGACAAAACTGATGTTTCATTGCAAAATGTAACTGCCTGATGGTTGTGCATGGCTCGCTTTATACCATGCATGTTTTATTAGTTCATCTGAAACTAGAAGAGACCTGGTCTTTGTTTCAATGTTTAGTTTTCTCCTATGCTGCTTGTGGCTATCTATTGTTTTTTATTAGCACCCCAAATATTTCCCATTAAGAACCGTTGTTTTAACATTTCCAATTTAAGGATATTTTTTTTGATAAATCCAATTTAAGGATATTACCCGCTTCATCTTTTGGAAACAATGAAGTATGGATTTTATTCATCCAAGAACAGCTAACGCCATTACAATTTAGTGATTACTATTTAGTTGCCTTACAGAGTTAGCAAATTCTTGTATCTTTATAACTAAAATATAATGGAGCATCAAAATTATGAAGGCTAGTTGGCTAATTAATCAAAAGGAAAGAAGAAAGTGAAATCATGTTCTGTTTTTAAAATACTGCAGAGTGCTTAATTATGCTTTTGTTTCTTGATCTACATATGTTTCGTCCCTTTATGGCAGATTTGAGAGTGACATGCTTTTAGGGTGTTACTATGGCGGTGGAGATCATTGACTAAGGAGCCTGATCGGGACGCCCTGGACCTGCTCATCAACAAAATTCGGGCTTCGACTTCTCAGATATCCGGGACGAACCCTGCCGTATAATTTGGTGCTGTCGTTTGCGGACATTTGGTCTTTCTCCTCCCCGGCCTGCGCGCTGTGTATGGCAGTTGCCTGTATCATGCTTGCTTAGGTTTCTCTTTAACTCCTCTGTGTGGTTATGATTTCCTGTGAACCTATGGTATCCGTGACGCTGCCTGGTGGCTTTATCTATAAAGTCGGGCCTTGGCCTTTTCTCTAAAAAAGGTGCCATTTGCAGGCGATGGAAAACCATGCATGTATGAACGGTTAGTTGTCTCATATACTTAAATAGCAAGGTAAAGCTATTTATCCTTAACCTTTTGTGTTCTAAAATTTGAGAAATGTAACCAAGAGAAAGGAAGAATGCAAGGTAGGTGCCCAATAACTCTTGTGGCGGTAGGGCTGATGTTGCGGATATTAGGCCATGGAAGCAATTCCCATAGTATGCTGCTTCTAGCGAGATGTATGAGAATTAACTTTAGCAGGCCTCAAAGTGCTCTTTCCATATTTCCATACAAAAATATCTTGTGAAGCAAAGATATGTTGACCCCATTTTTTAGACACTCATCTCGCATGTCTGCGATTGATTTCATTATGTGATGGAAGTGATTCTAACTGTAATGGCAACATGGACAAAATACTTGCTGGGCCGAGGTGATGCTTTTGTTCTCTTTATTGCATTCTCTGTTGGCTATATATTTTTGTGTACATCTTAGTTCATTCTGAATTCTGACACTGCTTTTCACAAGAGATATTTTGGCCACAAGAGAACAATCTGGCCAAATGTTAAGCAACCCTACACCTTACCTATTGACACGGGCAATTTCAAATATGTCATGGGACGAATTCTTGTCCCAGGTGCGATTACTCCAGAAGGGATCTATGCAAGATTCCACGGAAGTAATGCCGGGTAGAGGTGAATTGTATGCAAACCCTGTTGCATGCATCTGTGAAAAAGTTCAGTACTCAAATTGAGATTTTGTAGTAACCAGGAAACTGTTGGATAACACAAGAATAAGGAACAACATTGGTGAACCATCGTGTCCTTTTTATACTGACGAAGAGGTGGATGGATTTAACTCTGAAGATCATCCCACATGGATAGGAGAAGAGACGATTACTGAAGTTGACCCCACTGCTACAGGACAGAGGAATTCCGAAGATGATCCAACCAGGACAGAAGTGATTGACACTGCTACATGAGAGAGAAATTCGGAAGATGATCCAACCGGGACAGAAGAGGTGATTGATATAAAGGTCGCCGATAATTCCTTGGTGAGAAAGGAGGTTTCTGAGCTAGAGGAGATCTTGATTAGTTAAGTTATTTTGCACCTAGAAGGGATTAGTCAAGTTATTCTCATACTAGTGTTGTATGTGGTAATACTAAAAATTCAAAGAATTTCTGGTTTTATTTCGATCGATTATGGTGTATGCATGAAACTGTACTCATTATATTGTACTGAATCTTATTTTCATTCGCACTCTGTTTTACTAAATTTTTATTGATGTTGTCAGTTGGAATAAGAGAGTTTAAGATATTTATCTCTTCTTTTATTCCAGACACGCATAATTACGCCCCCACATTCTAGATTTGACCTTCGAGATTTCATATTACACAATATTTATAATTTTTATTTTTGAAAGAAGTCAGAGAAACAATCACATATTTGAATTCGTTATAATAATCAAACAAGTACACATACCTCCTTTCGAAACATACATTTGTATTTGAGTATTTGAGATAACAAGTTCTACATCGTACGATGATCCTGTGAAATTTTATCCTCTCAATACAAAATCTGTCAGCATCAGCAATTCGATCACTACACTATTGGCTTGTGACTTCCTACATCCTTCATTTAATACAACATATTCTCCTTTTAATTGGAGCTTCGGAATCCTGTATAGGTGAGTTTTCCCGTCAGAGAATAAACAAGACATATATTATCATATTACAGGTGTTACCATAGTTATTACTATAGGGCCACACAGACTTACCTCGTGAAGAATGCTGAAGAGGAGAACTGAGAAGAAAGGTTCCTTGCCCTTGGTAGTATTCCAAGGCTCATGTTTGCGAATACTAATTGCCATGGTATGAACAATAGTCAAACAAGGACAACAAGCTGCGAAACAAAAAGAGAACTTACACTAATTTTACCCACTTTGTTGATCATCTAGATGTTTAATTTGCACAACCTGCATAGTGTCTCAGCCAAATGGAAGTTACGTTCAGAACTTGCAGCAACGAATCTTCAATATACATGAGATGATTAGAGAAGAAAAAAAAAAGATTGGTTAAACAATTCAAAGCAGTGAAGGCTGAAGCTGCTGAATAGCGGTATTGCTGCCAGATGTGGGCTGTTGGTTGCTGGAAATAGCAGTGTAAAAAAATTTAAATCTCACACAAAACATCTCTCTAACCTATAAGCTACTCTTGCCCAAACCAATCTGCGTGTAAAATAACTGTAAGTTCGGAACACTTGGCCTGTGAACAACCCTGTAGAACATAGCTTTATCGATTGCTGAATCTGATTGTTTTGCTGGCTACGTGGAGGCGGGCAACACGGCGCTTGCAACAAGAAGACATCGTAGGTGGAGAGGTTCGGAAAACAATACCCGACTGCCGGAGACTCTGTCCTTCCAGAGCAGCACCTCGACCCTGGTGCTGACGGGCATAGTGAGGGAGGAGAAGGTGACGGCGTCCTTACCAGTCACGAGCCTCCCATAAGGGCACCCGTTTCCAGAGCCGTCCATCAATGGCCTCACGCTCGCGAGGCGGGGAACGTGGGCTGAGATCCCACCTTGACAGGGGCACGGTCCACATATCGCACGTCGGCACGCCCCAGGGGTAATTTTACCTCGCATGCATGTTTTCCTTAAGTTGCCGTGGCGTCGGTTTGGTTTCCTGGCTAGGCACCATAATCTTACGACGCACTTTGGGCAGCTCTGCCGTACTGGATGGTGGGGTGAGGAATAACAATTCTTCACCCAGGGTGACGAATAGCGCGACCCTA